>NW_025727480.1:0-148672 GCF_021461385.2 Schistocerca piceifrons | reverse complement strand
CCTTGGACCTTCTTATTGACGATGAAATACATAAATTGCATCGGAATTAAATACAAAAGGCACAATACCGACTTAAGTACAAGAAGACTGACTCTTCTTACTGACTATATTTTGAACCATACCTGAGACACTAGTCATAGATTCCGATGCTTAACTTCAGGATTAATGAATCCCTTGGACCTTCTCATTGACGATGAAACACAGAAATTGCATCGGAATTAAATACAAAAGGCACAATGACGACTTAAGTACAAGAAGACTGACTCTTCTTACTGACTATGATTTGAATCATTCCTGTGACACTAGTTATTGATTCGGATGCTTCACTTTACGTTTACTGTATCCCTCTGAGCTTCTTATTGACGATGAAACACAGAAATTGCATCGGAATTAAATACAAAAGGCACAATGCCGAATTAAGTACAAGAAGACTGACTCTTCTTACTATCTATGATTGAACATTTCCTGTGACACTAGTTCTAGACTCCGATGCTTCACTCCAGGTTTACTGTATCCTTTGAACCTTCTTATTGACGATGAAACACAGAAATTGCATCGGAATTAAATACAAAAGGCACAATGCCGGCTTAAGTACAAGAAGACTGACTCTTCTTACTGCCTATGTTTGAACAATTCCTGTGACTCTAGTTATAGATTCCGATGCTTCACTTCAGGTTTACTGTATCCCTTGGACCTTCTTATTGACGATGAAACACAGAAATTGCATCGGATGTAAATACAAAAGGCACAATGCCGACTTAAGTACAAGAAGACTGACTCTTAGCACTGTCTATGTTTCGAACCATTCCTGTGACACTAGTATTAGATTCCGATGCTTCACTTTAGGTTTACTGTATCCCTTGGACCTTCTTATTCACGATGAAATACATAAATTGCATCGGAATTAAATACAATAGGCACAATACCGACTTAAGTACAAGAAGACTGACTCTTCTTACTGACTATATTTTGAACCATACCAGAGACACTACTCATAGATTCCGATGCTTAACTTCAGGATTACTGAATCCCTTGGACCTTCTTATTAACGATGAAAAACAGAAATTGCATCGGAATTAAATACAAAAGGCACAATGACGACTTAAGTACAAGAAGACTGACTCTTCTTACTGACTATGATTTGAATCATTCCTGTGACGCTAGTTATTGATTCCGATGCTTCACTTTACGTTTACTGTATCCCTCTGACCTTCTTATTGACGATGAAACACAGAAATTGCATCGGAATTAAATACAAAAGGCAAAATGCCGACTTAAATGCAAGAAGACTGACTCTTCTTACTGCCTATGTTTTGAACCATTCCTGTGACACTAGTTATAGACTCCGATGCTTCACTCGAGGTTTACTGTATCCCTTGGACTTTCTTATCGACGATGAAACACAGAAATTGCATCGGAATTAAATACAAAAGGCACAATGCCGACTTAAGTAAAAGAAGTATGACTCTTCTTACTGTCTAGGTTTGGAACCATTCCTGTGACACTAGTTATAGACTCCGATGCTTAACTCCAGGTTTACTGTATCCCTCTGACCTTCTTAGTGACGATGAAACACAGAAAATTGCATCGGAATTAAATACAAAAAAGCACAATGCCGACTTAAGTACAAGAATACTGACTCATCTTACAGTCTACGTTTTGAACCGTCCCTGTGACGCTAGTTATAGATTCCGATGCTTCATTCCGGGTTTAATGTATCCTTTGGGCCTTCTTATTGACGATGAAACAGAGAGTATGCATCCGAATGAAATACAAATTGCACAATGCCGACTTAAGTACAAGAAGACTGACACTTCTTACTGACTATGTTTTGAACCATTCCTGTGACACTAGTTATAGATTCCGATGCTTCAGTTCAGGTTTACTGGATCCCTCTGACCTTCTTATTGACGATGAAACACAGAAATTGAATCGAATTAAATACAAAAGGCAAAATGCCGAATTAAGTATAAGAATACTGACTCTTCTTACTGCCTAAGTTTTGAACCATTCCTGTGACACTAGTTATAGACTCCGATGCTTCACTCGAGGTTTACTGTATCCCTTGGACTTTCTTATTGACGATGAAACACAGAAATTGCATCGGAATTAAATACAAAAGGCACAATGCCGACTTAAGTAAAAGAAGTATGACTCTTCTTACTGTCTAGGTTTGGAACCATTCCTGTGACACTAGTTATAGATTCCGATGCTTCACTCCAGGTTTACTGTATCCCTTGGACCTTCTTATTGACGATGAAACACAGAAATTGCATCAGAATTAAATAGAAAATGCACAATGATGACTGAAGTACAGGAAGACTGACTCTTCTTACTGACTATGCTTCGAACTAATCCTGTGACACTAGTTATAGATTCCGATGCTTCACTTCAGGTTTACTGTATCCCTTGGACCTTCTTATTGACGATGAAACACAGAAATTGCATCGGATGTAAATACAAAAGGCACAATGCCGACTTAAGTACAAGAAGACTGACTCTTCCCACTGTCTATGTTTTGAACCATTCCTGTGACACTAGTATTAGATTCCGATGCTTCACTTTAGGTTTACTGTATCCCTTGGACCTTCTTAATGACGATGAAATACATAAATTGCATCGGAATTAAATACAAAAGGGCACAATACCGACTTAAGTACAAGAAGACTGACTCTTCTTACTGACTATATTTTGAACCATACCTGAGACACTAGTCATAGATTCCGATGCTTAACTTCAGGATTACTGAAACCCTTGGACCTTCTTATTGACGATGAAACACAGAAATTGCATCGGAATTAAATACAAAAGTCACAATGACGACTTAAGTACAAGAAGTCTGACTCTTCTTACTGACTATGATTCGAATCATTCCTGTGACACTAGTTATTGATTCCGATGCTTCACTTTACGTTTACTGTATCCCCTCTGACCTTCTTATTGACGATGAAACACAGAAGTTGCATCGGAATTAAATACAAAAGGCACAATGCCGAATTAAGTACAAGAAGACTGACTCTTCTTACTATCTATGTTTGAACCTTTCCTGTGACACTAGTTCTAGACTCCGATGCTTCACTCCAGGTTTACTGTATCCTTTGGACCTTCTTATTGACGATGAAACACAGAAATTGCATCGGAATTAAATACAAAAGGCACAATGCCGACTTAAGTACAAGAAGACTGACTCTTCTTACTGCCTATGTTTTGAACCATTCCTGTGACACTAGTTATAGATTCTGATGCTTCACTTCAGGTTTACTGTATCCCTCTGACCTTCTTATTGACGTTGAAACACAGAAATTGCATCGGAATTCAATACGAAGGGCACAATGTCGACTTAAGTACAAGAAGACTGACTCTTCTTACTGTCTATGTTTTGAACCATTCCTGTGACACTAGTTATAGATTCCGATGTTTCAATTCAGGTCTACTGTATCCCTTGGACCCTCGTATTGACGATGAAACACAGATTTTGCATCGGAATTAAATACAAAAGGCACAATACCGACTTAACTACAAGAAGACTGACTCTTCTTACTGACTATGTTTTGAACCATTCCTGTGACACTAGTTATAGAATCCGATGCTTCACATCAGGTCTACTGTATCCCTCTGACCTTCTTATTGACGATGAAACACAGAAATTGCATCGGAATTAAATACAAATGCACAATGCCGACTTTAGTACATGTAGACTGACTTTTCCTACTGTCTATGATTTGAACCATTCCAATGACCATAGTAATAGATTCCGATGGTTCATTTCAGGTTTACTGTATCCCTTGGATCTTCTTACTGACAATGAAACACAGAAATTGCATCGGAATTAAATACAAAAGGCACAATGCCGACTTAACTACAAGAAGACAGACTCTTCTTACTGACTATGTTTGAACCATTCATGTGACACTAGTTATAGAGTCCGATGCTTAACTTCAGGATTACTGTAACCCTTTGACATTCTTAGTGACGATGAAACACAGAAATTGCATCGGAATTAAATACAAGAAGCACAATGCCGACTTAACTACAAGAATACTGACTCCTCTTACAGTCTACGCTTTAAACCGTTCCTGTGACACTAGTTATAGATTCCGATGATTCACTCCAGGTTTAATGTATCCTTTGGACCTTCTTATTGACGATGAAACAGAGAGTATGCATCCGAATGAAATACAAATTGCACAATGCCGACTTAAGTACAAGAAGACTGACACTTCTTACTGGTTATGCTTTGAACCATTCCTGTGACACTAGTTATAGATTCCGATGCTTCACGTCAGGTTTACTGTATCCCTCTGACCTTCTTATTGACGATGAAACACAGAAATTACATCGGAATTATATACAAAAGGCACAATGCCGAATTAAGTATAAGAATACTGACTCTTCTTACTGCCTAAGTTTTGAACCATTCCTGTGACACTAGTTATAGACTCCGATGCTTCACTCGAGGTTTACTGTATCCCTTGGACTTTCTTATTGACGATGATACACAGAAATTGCATCGGAATTAAATACAAAAGGCACAATGCCTACTTAAGTAAAAGAAGTATGACTCTTCTTACCGTCTATGTTTGGAACCATTCCTGTGACACTAGTTATAGATTCCGATGCTTCACTCCAGGTTTACTGTATCCCTTGGACCTTCTTATTGACGATGAAACACAGAAATTGCATCAGAATTAAATAGAAAATGCACAATGATGACTGAAGTACAAGAAGACTGACTCTTCTTACTGACTATGCTTTGAACTAATCCTGTGACACTAGTTATAGATCCCGATGCTTCACTTCAGGTTTACTGTATCCCTTGGACCTTCTTATTGACGATGAAACACAGAAATTGCATCGGATGTAAATACAAAAGGCACAATGCCGACTTAAGTACAAGAAGACTGACTCTTCCCACTGTCTATGTTTCGAACCATTCCTGTGACACTAGTATTAGATTCCGATGCTTCACTTTAGGTTTACTGTATCCCTTGGACCTTCTTATTCACGATGAAATACATAAATTGCATCGGAATTAAATACAAAAGGCACAATACCGACTTAAGTACAAGAAGACTGACTCTTCTTACTGACTATATTTTGAACCATACCAGAGACACTAGTCATAGATTCCGATGCTTAACTTCAGGATTACTGAATCCCTTGGACCTTCTTATTAACGATGAAAAACAGAAATTGCATCGGAATTAAATACAAAAGGCACAATGACGACTTAAGTACAAGAAGACTGACTCTTCTTACTGACTATGATTTGAATCATTCCTGTGACGCTAGTTATTGATTCCGATGCTTCACTTTACGTTTACTGTATCCCTCTGACCTTCTTATTGACGATGAAACACAGAAATTGCATCGGAATTAAATACAAAAGGCAAAATGCCGACTTAAATGCAAGAAGACTGACTCTTCTTACTGCCTATGTTTTGAACCATTCCTGTGACACTAGTTATAGACTCCGATGCTTCACTCGAGGTTTACTGTATCCCTTGGACTTTCTTATCGACGATGAAACACAGAAATTGCATCGGAATTAAATACAAAAGGCACAATGCCGACTTAAGTAAAAGAAGTATGACTCTTCTTACTGTCTAGGTTTGGAACCATTCCTGTGACACTAGTTATAGACTCCGATGCTTCACTCCAGGTTTACTGTATCCCTCTGACCTTCTTAGTGACGATGAAACACAGAAATTGCATCGGAATTAAATACAAAAAAGCACAATGCCGACTTAAGTACAAGAATACTGACTCATCTTACAGTCTACGTTTTGAACCGTCCCTGTGACACTAGTTATAGATTCCGATGCTTCACTCCGGGTTTAATGTATCCTTTGGGCCTTCTTATTGACGATGAAACAGAGAGTATGCATCCGAATGAAATACAAATTGCACAATGCCGACTTAAGTACAAGAAGACTGACACTTCTTACTGCCTAAGTTTTGAACCATTCCTGTGACACTAGTTATAGACTCCGATGCTTCACTCGAGGTTTACTGTATCCCTTGGACTTTCTTATTGACGATGAAACACAGAAAATGCTTCGGAATTAAATACAAAAGGCACAATGCCGACTTAAGTAAAAGAAGTATGACTCTTCTTACTGTCTAGGTTTGGAACCATTCCTGTGACACTAGTTATAGATTCCGATGCTTCACTCCAGGTTTACTGTATCCCTTGGACCTTCTTATTGACGATGAAACACAGAAATTGCATCAGAATTAAATAGAAAATGCACAATGATGACTGAAGTACAGGAAGACTGACTCTTCTTACTGACTATGCTTCGAACTAATCCTGTGACACTAGTTATAGATTCCGATGCTTCACTTCAGGTTTACTGTATCCCTTGGAACTTCTTATTGACGATGAAACACAGAAATTGCATCGGATGTAAATACAAAAGGCACAATGCCGACTTAAGTACAAGAAGACTGACTCTTCCCACTGTCTATGTTTCGAACCATTCCTGTGACACTAGTATTAGATTCCGATGCTTCACTTTAGGTTTACTGTATCCCTTGGACCTTCTTATTCACGATGAAATACATAAATTGCATCGGAATTAAATACAAAAGGCACAATACCGACTTAAGTACAAGAAGACTGACTCTTCTTACTGACTATATTTTGAACCATACCAGAGACACTAGTCATAGATTCCGATGCTTAACTTCAGGATTACTGAATCCCTTGGACCTTCTTATTAACGATGAAAAACAGAAATTGCATCGGAATTAAATACAAAAGGCACAATGACGACTTAAGTACAAGAAGACTGACTCTTCTTACTGACTATGATTTGAATCATTCCTGTGACGCTAGTTATTGATTCCGATGCTTCACTTTACGTTTACTGTATCCCTCTGACCTTCTTATTGACGATGAAACACAGAAATTGCATCGGAATTAAATACAAAAGGCAAAATGCCGACTTAAATGCAAGAAGACTGACTCTTCTTACTGCCTATGTTTTGAACCATTCCTGTGACACTAGTTATAGACTCCGATGCTTCACTCGAGGTTTACTGTATCCCTTGGACTTTCTTATCGACGATGAAACACAGAAATTGCATCGGAATTAAATACAAAAGGCACAATGCCGACTTAAGTAAAAGAAGTATGACTCTTCTTACTGTCTAGGTTTGGAACCATTCCTGTGACACTAGTTATAGACTCCGATGCTTCACTCCAGGTTTACTGTATCCCTCTGACCTTCTTAGTGACGATGAAACACAGAAATTGCATCGGAATTAAATACAAAAAAGCACAATGCCGACTTAAGTACAAGAATACTGACTCATCTTACAGTCTACGTTTTGAACCGTCCCTGTGACACTAGTTATAGATTCCGATGCTTCACTCCGGGTTTAATGTATCCTTTGGGCCTCCTTATTGACGATGAAACAGAGAGTATGCATCCGAATGAAATACAAATTGCACAATGCCGACTTAAGTACAAGAAGACTGACACTTCTTACTGCCTAAGTTTTGAACCATTCCTGTGACACTAGTTATAGACTCCGATGCTTCACTCGAGGTTTACTGTATCCCTTGGACTTTCTTATTGACGATGAAACACAGAAAATGCTTCGGAATTAAATACAAAAGGCACAATGCCGACTTAAGTAAAAGAAGTATGACTCTTCTTACTGTCTAGGTTTGGAACCATTCCTGTGACACTAGTTATAGATTCCGATGCTTCACTCCAGGTTTACTGTATCCCTTGGACCTTCTTATTGACGATGAAACACAGAAATTGCATCAGAATTAAATAGAAAATGCACAATGATGACTGAAGTACAGGAAGACTGACTCTTCTTACTGACTATGCTTCGAACTAATCCTGTGACACTAGTTATAGATTCCGATGCTTCACTTCAGGTTTACTGTATCCCTTGGAACTTCTTATTGACGATGAAACACAGAAATTGCATCGGATGTAAATACAAAAGGCACAATGCCGACTTAAGTACAAGAAGACTGACTCTTCCCACTGTCTATGTTTTGAACCATTCCTGTGACACTAGTATTAGATTCCGATGCTTCACTTTAGGTTTACTGTATCCCTTGGACCTTCTTAATGACGATGAAATACATAAATTGCATCGGAATTAAATACAAAAGGCACAATACCGACTTAAGTACAAGAAGACTGACTCTTCTTACTGACTATATTTTGAATCATACCTGAGACACTAGTCATAGATTCCGATGCTTAACTTCAGGATTACTGAATCCCTTGGACCTTCTTATTGACGATGAAACACAGAAATTGCATCGGAATTAAATACAAAAGTCACAATGACGACTTAAGTACAAGAAGTCTGACTCTTCTTACTGACTATGATTTGAATCATTCCTGTGACACTAGTTATTGATTCCGATGCTTCACTTTACGTTTACTGTATCCCTCTGACCTTCTTATTGACGATGAAACACAGAAGTTGCATCGGAATTAAATACAAAAGGCACAATGCCGAATTAAGTACAAGAAGACTGACTCTTCTTACTATCTATGTTTGAACCTATCCTGTGACACTAGTTCTAGACTCCGATGCTTCACTCCAGGTTTACTGTATCCTTTCGACCTTCTTATTGACGATGAAACACAGAAATTGCATCGGAATTAAATACAAAAGGCACAATGCCGACTTAAGTACAAGAAGACTGACTCTTCTTACTGCCTATGTTTTGAACCATTCCTGTGACACTAGTTATAGATTCTGATGCTTCACTTCAGGTTTACTGTATCCCTCTGACCTTCTTATTGACGTTGAAACACAGAAATTGCATCGGAATTCAATACGAAGGGCACAATGCCGACTTAAGTACAAGAAGACTGACTCTTCTTACTGTCTATGTTTTGAACCATTCCTGTGACACTAGTTATAGATTCCCATGTTTCAATTCAGGTCTACTGTATCCCTTGGACCCTCGTATTGACGATGAAACACAGATTTTGCATCGGAATTAAATACAAAAGGCACAATACCGACTTAACTACAAGAAGACTGACTCTTCTTACTGACTATGTTTTGAACCATTCCTGTGACACTAGTTATAGAATCCGATGCTTCACATCAGGTCTACTGTATCCCTCTGACCTTCTTATTGACGATGAAACACAGAAATTGCATCGGAATTAAATACAAATGCACAATGCCGACTTTAGTACATGTAGACTGACTTTTCCTACTGTCTATGATTTGAACCATTCCAATGACCATAGTAATAGATTCCGATGGTTCATTTCAGGTTTACTGTATCCCTTGGATCTTCTTACTGACAATGAAACACATAAATTGCATCGGAATTAAATACAAAAGGCACAATGCCGACTTAACTACAAGAAGACAGACTCTTCTTACTGACTATGTTTGAACCATTCATGTGACACTAGTTATAGAGTCCGATGCTTAACTTCAGGATTACTGTAACCCTTTGACCTTCTTAGTGACGATGAAACACAGAAATTGCATCGGAATTAAATACAAGAAGCACAATGCCGACTTAAGTACAAGAATACTGACTCCTCTTACAGTCTACGCTTTAAACCGTTCCTGTGACACTAGTTATAGATTCCGATGATTCACTCCAGGTTTAATGTATCCTTTGGACCTTCTTATTGACGATGAAACAGAGAGTATGCATCCGAATGAAATACAAATTGCACAATGCCGACTTAAGTACAAGAAGACTGACACTTCTTACTGGTTATGCTTTGAACCATTCCTGTGACACTAGTTTTAGATTCCGATGCTTCACGTCAGGTTTACTGTATCCCTCTGACCTTCTTATTGACGATGAAACACAGAAATTACATCGGAATTATATACAAAAGGCAGAATGCCGAATTAAGTATAAGAATACTGACTCTTCTTACTGCCTAAGTTTTGAACCATTCCTGTGACTCTAGTTATAGACTCCGATGCTTCACTCGAGGTTTACTGTATCACTTGGACTTTCTTATTGACGATGATACACAGAAATTGCATCGGAATTAAATACAAAAGGCACAATGCCTACTTAAGTAAAAGAAGTATGACTCTTCTTACCGTCTATGTTTGGAACCATTCCTGTGACACTAGTTATAGATTCCGATGCTTCACTCCAGGTTTACTGTATCCCTTGGACCTTCTTATTGACGATGAAACACAGAAATTGCATCAGAATTAAATAGAAAATGCACAATGATGACTGAAGTACAAGAAGACTGACTCTTCTTACTGACTATGCTTTGAACTAATCCTGTGACACTAGTTATAGATTCCGATGCTTCACTTCAGGTTTACTGTATCCCTTGGACCTTCTTATTGACGATGAAACACAGAAATTGCATCGGATGTAAATACAAAAGGCACAATGCCGACTTAAGTAAAAGAAGACTGACTCTTCCCACTGTCTATGTTTTGAACCATTCCTGTGACACTAGTATTAGATTCCGATGCTTCACTTCAGGTTTACTGTATCATTTGGACCTTCTTATTGACGATGAAATACATAAATTGCATCGGAATTAAATACAAAAGGCACAATACCGACTTAAGTACAAGAAGACTGACTCTTCTTACTGACTATATTTTGAACCATACCTGAGACACTAGTCATAGATTCCGATGCTTAACTTCAGGATTACTGAATCCCTTGGACCTTCATATTGACGATGAAACACAGAAATTGCATCGGAATTAAATACAAAAGGCACAATGAAGACTTAAGTACAAGAAGACTGACTCTTCTTACTGACTATGATTTGAATCATTCCTGTGACACTAGTTATTGATTCCGATGCTTCACTTTACGTTTACTGTATCCCTCTGACCTTCTTATTGACGATGAAACACAGAAATTGCATCGGAATTAAATACAAAAATCACAATGCTGAATTAAGTACAAGAAGACTGACTCTTCTTACTATCTATGTTTGAACCTATCCTGTGACACTAGTTCTAGACTCCGATGCTTCACTCCAGGTTCACTGTATCCTTTGGACCTTCTTATTGACGATGAAACACAGAAATTGCATCGGAATTAAATACAAAAGGCACAATGCCGACTTAAGTACAAGAAGACTGACTCTTCTTACTGCCTATGTTCTGAACCATTCCTGTGACTCTAGTTATAGATTCCGATGCTTCGCTTCAGGTTTACTGTATCCCTCTGACCTTCATATTGACGATGAAACACAGAAATTGCATCGGAATTAAATACAAAAGGCACAATGGCGACTTAAGTACAAGAAGACTGACTCTTCATACTGCCTATGTTCTGAACCATTCCTGTGACACTAGTTATAGATTCCGATGCTTCAATTCAGGTCTACTGTATCCTTTGGACCCTCGTATTGACGATGAGACACAGATTTTTCATCGGAATTAAATACAAAAGGCACAATGCCGACTTTACTACAAGAAGACTGATTCTTCTTACTGACTATGTTTTGAACCATTCCTGTGACACTAGTTACAGAATCCGATGCTTCACATCAGGTTTACTGTATCCCTCTGACCTTCTTATTGACGATGAAACACAGAAATTGCATCGGAATTAAATACAAATGCACAATGCCGACTTTAGTACATGTAGACTGACTTTTCCTACTGTCTATGTTTTGAACCATTCCAATGACCCTAGTAATAGATTCCGATGGTTCATTTCAAGTTTACTGTATCCCTTGGATCTTCCTATTGACAATGAAACACAGAAATTGCATCGGAATGAAATACAAAAGGCACAATGCCGACTTGACTACAAGAAGACTGACTCTTCTTACTGACTATGCTTTGAACCATTCATGTGACACTAGTTATAGAGTCCGATGCTTAACTTCAGGATTACTGTAACACTCTGACCTTCTTAGTGACGATGAAACATAGAAATTGCATCGGAATTAAATACAAGACGCACAATGCCGACTTAAGTACAAGAATACTGACTCATCTTACAGTCTACGCTTTGAACCGTCCCTGTGACACTAGTTATAGATTCCGATGCTTCACTCCAGGTTTAATGTATCCTTTGGACCTTCTTATAGACGATGAAACAGAGAGTATGCATCCGAATGAAATACAAATTGCACAATGCCGACTTAAGTACAAGAAGACTGACACTTCTTACTGGTTATGTTTTGAACCATTCCTGTGACACTAGTTATAGATTCCGATGCTTCACTTAAGGTTTACTGTATCCCTCTGACCTTCTTATTGACGATGAAACACAGAAATTGCATCGGATGTAAATACAAAAGGCACAAAGCCGACTTACGTACAAGAAGACTGACTCTTCCCACTGTCTATGTTTTGAACCATTCCTGTGACACTAGTATTAGATTCCGATGCTTAACTTCAGGATTACTGAATCCCTTGGACCTTCTTATTGACGATGAAACACAGAAATTGCGTCGGAATTAAATACAAAAGGCACAATGACGACTTAAATACAAGAAGACTGACTCTTCTTACTGCCTATGTTTGAACCATTCCTGTGACTCTAGTTATGGATTCTGATGCTTCACTTCAGGTTTACTGTATCCCTCTGACCTTCTTATTGACGTTGAAACACAGAAATTGCATCGGTATTCAATACAAAGGGCACAATGCCGACTTAAGTACAAGAAGACTGACTCTTCTTACTGTCTATGTTTTGAACCATTCCTGTGACACTAGTTATAGATTCCGATGCTTCAATTCAGGTCTACTGTATCCCATGGACCCTCGTATTGACGATGAAACACAGATTTTGCATCGGAATTAAATACAAAAGGCACAATACCGACTTAACTACAAGAAGACTGACTCATCTTACTGACTATGCTTTGAACCATTCCTGTGACACTAGTTATAGATTCCGATGCTTCACGTCAGGTTTACTGTTTCCCTCTGACCTTCTTATTGACGATGAAACACAGAAATTACATCGGAATTATATACAAAAGGCACAATGCCGAATTAAGTATAAGAATACTGACTCTTCTTACTGCCTAAGTTTTGAACCATTCCTGTGACACTAGTTATAGACTCCGATGCTTCACTCGAGGTTTACTGTATCCCTTGGACTTTCTTATTGACGATGAAACACAGAAATTGCATCGGAATTAAATACAAAAGGCACAATGCCTACTTAAGTAAAAGAAGTGTGACTCTTCTTACTGTCTATGTTTTGAACTATTCCAGTGACACTAGTTATAGGTTCCGATGCTTCACTCCAGGTTTACTGTATCCCTTGGACCTTCTTATTGACGATGAAACACAGAAATTGAATCAGAATTAAATAGAAAATGCACAATGATGACTGAAGTACAAGAAGACTGACTCTTCTTACTGACTATGCTTTGAACTAATCCTGTGACAATAGTTATAGATTCCGATGCTTCACTTCAGGTTTACTGTATCCCTTGGACCATCTTATTGACGATGAAACACAGAAATTGCATCGGATGTAAATACAAAAGGCACAATGCCGACTTAAGTACAAGAAGACTGACTCTTCCCACTGTCTATGTTTAGAACCATTCCTGTGACACTAGTATTAGATTCCGATGCTTCACATCAGGTTTACTGTATCCCTTGGACCTTCTTATTGACGATGAAATACATAAATTGCATCGGAATTAAATACAAAAGGCACAATACCGACTTAAGTACAAGAAGACTGACTCTTCTTACTGACTATATTTTGAACCATACCTGAGACACTAGTCATAGATTCCGATGCTTAACTTCAGGATTACAGAATCCCTTGGACCTTCTTATTGACGATGAAACACAGAAATTGCATCGGAATTAAATACAAAAGGCACAATGAAGACTTAAGTACAAGAAGACTGACTCTTCTTACTGACTATGATTTGAATCATTCCTGTGACACTAGTTATTGATTCCGATGCTTCACTTTACGTTTACTGTATCCCTCTGACCTTCTTATTGAAAGTGAAACACAGAAATTGCATCGGAATTAAATACAAAAGGCACAATGCCGAATTAAGTACAAGAAGACTGACTCTTCTTACTATCTATGTTTGAACCTTTCCTGTGACACTAGTTCTAGACTCCGATGCTTCACTCCAGGTTTACTGTATCCTTAGGACGTTCTTATTGACGATGAAACACAGAAAATGTATCGGAATTAAATACAAAAGGCACAATGCCGACTTAAGTACAAGAAGACTGACTCTTCTTACTGCCTATGTTCTGAACCATTCCTGTGACTTTAGTTACAGATTCCGATGCTTCACTTCAGGTTTACTGTATCCCTCTGACCTTCTTATTGACGATGAAACACAGAAATTGCATCGGAATTAAATACAAAAGGCACAATGGCGACTTAAGTACAAGAAGACTGACTCTTCTTACTGCCTATGTTCTGAACCATTCCTGTGACACTAGTTATAGATTCCGATGCTTCAATTCAGGTCTACTGTATCCTTTGGACCCTCGTATTGACGATGAGACACAGATTTTGCATCGGAATTAAATACAAAAGGCACAATGCCGACTTAACTACAAGAAGACTGATTCTTCTTACTGACGATGTTTTGAACCGTTCCTGTGACACTAGTTACAGAATCCGATGCTTCACATCAGGTTTACTGTATCCCTCTGACATTCTTATTGACGATGAAACACAGAAATTGCATCGGAATTAAATACAAATGCACAATGCCGACTTTAGTACATGTAGACTGAATTTTCCTACCGTCTATGTTTTGAACCATTGCAATGACCCTAGTAATAGATTCCGATGGTTCATTTCAAGTTTACTGTATCCCTTGGATCTTCTTATTGACAATGAAACACAGAAATTGCATCGGAATTAAATACAAAAGGCACAATGCCGACTTGACTACAAGAAGACTGACTCTTCTTACTGACTATGCTTTGAACCATTCATGTGACACTAGTTATAGAGTCCGATGCTTAACTTCAGGATTACTGTAACCCTCTGACCTTCTTAGTGACGATGAAACACAGAAATTGCATCGGAATTAAATACAAGAAGCACAATGCCGACTTAAGTACAAGAATACTGACTCATCTTACAGTCTACGCTTTGAACCGTCCCTGTGACACTAGTTATAGATTCCGATGCTTCACTCCAGGTTTAATGTATCCTTTGGACCTTCTTATAGACGATGAAACAGAGAGTATGCATCCGAATGAAATACAAATTGCACAATGCCGACTTAAGTACAAGAAGACTGACATTTCTTACTGGTTATGTTTTGAACCATTCCTGTGACACTAGTTATAGATTCCGATGCTTCACTTAAGGTTTACCGTATCCCTCTGACCTTCTTATTGACGATGAAACACAGAAATTGCATCGGATGTAAATACAAAAGGCACAATGCCGCCTTAAGTACAAGAAGACTGACTCTTCCCACTGTCTATGTTTTGAACCATTCCTGTGACACTAGTATTAGATTCCGATGCTTAACTTCAGGATTACTGAATCCCTTGGACCTTCTTATTGACGATGAAACACAGAAATTGCATCGGAATTAAATACAAAAGGCACAATGACGACTTAAGTACAAGAAGACTGAATCTTCTTACTGACTATGATTTGAATCATTCCTGTGACACTAGTTATTGATTCCGATGCTTCACTTTACGTTTACTGTATCCCTCTGACCTACTTATTGACGATGAAACACAGAAATTGCATCGGAATTAAATACAAAAGGCACAATGCCGAATTAAGTACAAGAAGACTGACTCTTCTTACTATCTATGTTTGAACCTTTCCTGTGACACTAGTTCTAGACTCCGATGCTTCACTCCAGGTTTACTGTATCCTTTGGACCTTCTTATTGACGATGAAACACAGAAATTGCATCGGAATGAAATACAAAAGGCACAATGCCGACTTAAGTACAAGAAGACTGACTCTTCTTACTGCCTATGTTCTGAACCATTCCTGTGACTCTAGTTACAGATTCCGATGCTTCACTTCAGGTTTACTGTATCCCTCTGACCTTCTTATTGACGTTGAATTACAGAAATTGCATCGCAATTCAATACAAAGGGCACAATGCCGACTTAAGTACAAGATGACTTACTCTTCTTACTGTCTATGTTTTGAACCATTCCTGTGACACTAGTTATAGATTCCGATGCTTCAATTCAGGTCTACTGTATCCCTTTGACCCTCGTATTGACGATGAGACACAGATTTTGCATCGGAATTAAATACAAAAGGCACAATGCCGACTTAACTACAAGAAGACTGATTCTTCTTACTGACTATGTTTTGAACCATTCCTGTGACACTAGTTACAGATTCCGATGCTTCACATCAGGTTTACTGTATCCCTCTGACCTTCTTATTGACGATGAAACACAGAAATTGCATCGGAATTAAATACAAATGCACAATGCCGACTTTTGTACATGTAGACTGACTTTTCCTACTGTCGATGATTTGAACCATTCCAATGACCCTAGTGATAGATTCCGATGGTTCATTTCAAGTTTACTGTATCCCTTGGATCTTCTTATTGACAATGAAACACAGAAATTGCATCGGAATTAAATACAAAAGGCACAATGCCGACTTAAGTACAAGAAGACTGACTCTTCCCACTGTCTATGTTTTGAACCATTCCTGTGACACTAGTTGTTGATTCCGACGCTTCACTTCAGGTTTACTGTATCCCTTGGACCCTCTTATTGACGTTGAAATACATAAATTGCATCGGAATTAAATACAAAAGGCACAATACCGACTTAAGTACAAGAAGACTGAGTCTTCTTACTGACTATATTTTGAACCATACCTGAAACACTAGTCATAGATTCCGATGCTTAACTTCAGGATTGCTGAATCCCTTGGACGTTCTTATTGACGATGAAGCACAGAAATTGCATCGGAATTAAATACAAAAGGCACAATGACAACTTAAGTACAAGAAGACTGAATCTTCTTACTGACTATGTTTTGAATCATTCCTGTGACACTAGTTATTGATTCCGATGCTTCACTTTACGTTTACTGTATCCCTCTGACCTTCTTATTGACGATGAAACACAGAAATTGCATCGGAATTAAATGCAAAAGGCACAATGCCGAATTAAGTACAAGAAGACTGACTCTTCTTACTATCTCTGTTTGAACCTTTCCGTTGACACTAGTTCTTGACTCCGATGCTTCACTACAGGTTTACTGTATCCCTTGGACCTTCTTATTGACGATGAAACACAGAAATTGCATCGGAATTAAATACAAAAGGCACAATGCCGACTTAAGTACAAGAAGACTGACTCTTCTTACTGCCTATGTTCTGAACCATTCCTGTGACTCTAGTTATAGATTCCGATGCTTCACTTCAGGTTTACTGTATCCCTCTGACCTTCTTATTGACGTTGAAACACAGAAATTGCATCGGAATTCAATACAAAGGGCACAATGCCGACTTAAGTACAAGAAGACTTACTCTTCTTACTGTCTATGTTTTGAACCATTCCTGTGACACTTGTTATAGATTCCGATGCTTCAATTCAGGTCTACTGTATCCCTTGGACCCTCGTATTGACGATGAGACACAGAATTTGCATCGGAATTAAATACAAAAGGCACAATGCCGACTTAACTACAAGAAGACTGATTCTTCTTACTGACTATGTTTTGAACCATTCCTGTGACACTAGTTATAGAATCCGATGCTTCACATCAGGTTTACTGTATCCCTCTGACCTTCTTATTGACGATGAAACACAGAAATTGCATCGGAATTAAATACAAATGCACAATGCCGACTTTAGTACATGTAGACTGACTTTTCCTACTGTCGATGTTTTGAACCATTCCAATGACCCTAGTGATAGATTCTGATGGTTCATTTCAAGTTTACTGTATCCCTTGGATCTTCTTATTGACAATGAAACACAGAAATTGCATCGGAATTAAATACAAAAGGCACAATGCCGACTTGACTACAAGAAGACTGACTCTTCTTACTGACTATGCTTTGAACCATTCATGTGACACTAGTTATAGAGTCCGATGCTTACCTTCAGGATTACTGTAACCCTCTGACCTTCTTAGTGACGATGAAACACAGAAATTGCATCGGAATTAAATACAAGAAGCACAAAGCCGAATAAGTACAAGAATACTGACTCATCTTACAGTCTACCCTTTGAACCGTCCCTGTGACACTAGTTATAGATTCCGATGCTTCACTCCAGGTTTAATGTATCCTTTGGACCTTCTTATAGACGATGAAACAGAGAGTATGCAACCGAATGAAATACAAATTGCACAAGCCGACTTAAGTACAAGAAGACTGACACTTCTCACTGGTTATGTTTTGAACCATTCCTGTGACACTAGTTATAGATTCCGATGCTTCACTTAAGGTTTACTGTATCCCTCTGACCTTCTTATTGACGATGAAATACAGAAATTGCATCGGAATTAAATACAAAAGGCACAATGCCGAATTAAGTATAAAAATACTGACTCTTCTTACTGCCTAAGTTTTGAACCATTCCTGTGACACTAGTTATGGACTCCGATGCTTCACTCGAGGTTTACTGTATCCCTTGGACTTTCTTATTGACGATGAAACACAGAAATTGCATCGGAATTAAATACAAAAGGCACAATGCCGACCTAAGTAAAAGATGTATGACTCTTCTTACTGTCTATGTTTTGAAACATTCCTGTGACACTAGTTATAGATTCCGATGCTTCACTCCAGGCTTACTGTATCCCTTGGATCTTCTTATTGACGATGAAACACAGAAATTGCATTAGAATTAAATAGAAAATGCACAATGATGACTGAAGTACAAGAAGTCTGACTCTTCTTACTGACTATGCTTTGAACTAATCCTGTGACACTAGTTATAGATTCCGACGCTTCACTTCAGGTTTACTGTATCCCTTGGACCTTCTTATTGACGATGAAACACAGAAATTGCATCGGATGTAAATACAAAAGGCACAATGCCGACTTAAGTACAAGAAGACTGGCTCTTCCCACTGTCTATGTTTTGAACCATTCCTGTGACACTAGTTATTGATTCCGATGCTTCACTTCAGGTTTACTGTATCCCTTGGACCTTCTTATTGACGATGAAATACATAAATTGCATCGGAATTAAATACAAAAGGCACAATACCGACTTAAGTACAAGAAGACTGAGTCTTCTTACTGACTATATTTTGAACCATACCTGAGACACTAGTCATAGATTCCGATGCTTAACTTCAGGATTACTGAATCCCTTGGACGTTCTTATTGACGATGAAACACAGAAATTGCATCGGAATTAAATACAAAAGGCACAATGACAACTTAAGTACAAGAAGACTGACTCTTCTTACTGACTATGTTTTGAATCATTCCTGTGACACTAGTTATTGATTCCGATGCTTCACTTTACGTTTACTGTATCCCTCTGACCTTCTTATTGACGATGAAACACAGAAATTGCATCGGAATTAAATACAAAAGGCACAATGCCGAATTAAGTACAAGAAGACTGACTCTTCTTACTATCTATGTTTGAACCTTTCCGTTGACACTAGTTCTAGACCCCAATGCTTCACTACATTTTTACTGTATCCCTTGGACCTTCTTATTGACGATGAAACACAGAAATTGCATCGGAATTAAATACAAAAGGCACAATGCCGCCTTAAGTACAAGAAGACTGATTCTTCTTACTGCCTATGTTTTGAACCATTCCTGTGACTCTAGTTATAGATTCCGATGCTTCACTTCAGGTTTACTGTATCCCTCTGACCTTCTTATTGACGTTGAAACACAGAAATTGCATCGGATTTCAATACAAAGGGCACAATGCCGACTTAAGTACAAGAAGACTAACTTATCTTACTGTCTATGTTTTGAACCATTCCTGTGACACTATTTATAGATTCCGATGCTTCAATTCAGGTCTACTGTATCCCTTGGACCTTCTTATTCACGATGAAACACAGATTTTGCATCGGAATTAAATACAAAAGGCACAATGCCGACTTAAGTACAAGAAGACTGACTCTTCTTACTGACTATGTTTTCAACCATTCCTGTGACACTAGTTATAGGATCCGATGCTTCACATCAGGTTTACTGTATCCCTCTGACCTTCTTATTGACGATGAAACACAGAAATTGCATCGGAATTAAATACAAAAGGCACAATGCCGTCTTTAGTACAAGTAGACCGACTTTTCCTACTTTGTATGTTTTGAACAATTCCTGTGACACTAGTAATAGATTCCGAAGGTTCATTTAGGTTTACTGTATCAATTGGACGTTCTTATTGACAATGAAACACAGAAATTGCATCGGAATTAAATACAAAATGCACAATGCCGACTTAAGTACAAGTAGACTGACTCTTCCAACTGTCTATGTTTTGAACCATTCCTGTGACACTAGTTATAGATTCCGATGTTTCACTTCAGGTTTACTGTATCCCTCTGACCGTCTTATTGACGATATAACGCAGAAATTGCATCGGAGTTAAATAGAAAAGGCACAATGCCGACTTAAGTAGTAGAAGACTGACTCTTCCTACTGTCTATGCTTTGAACCATTCCTGTGACACTAGTTACAGATTTCGATGCTTCACTTCAGGTTTATTGTATCCCTTGGACCTTCTTATTGACGATGAAACACAGAAATTGCATCCAAATTAAATACAAAAGGCCCAATGCCACTTAACTACAAGAAGACTGACTCTTCTTACTGTCTATGCTTTGACCCATTCATGTGACACTAGTTATAGAGTCCGATGCTTAACTTCAGGATTACTGTAACCCTCTGGCCTTCTTAGTGACGATGAAACACAGAAATTGCATCGGAATTAAATACAAGAAGCACAATGCCGACTTAAGTACAAGAATACTGACTCATCTTACAGTCTACGCTTTGAACCGTCCCTGTGACACTCGTTATAGATTCAGATGCTTCACTCAAGGTTTAATGTATCCTTTCGACCTTCTTATTGACGATGAAACACAGAGTATGCATCCGAATTAAATACAAAATGCACAATGCCGAATTAAGTATAAGAATACCGACTCTTCTTACTGCCTATGATTTGAACCATTCCGGTGACACTAGTTATTGACTCCGATGCTTCACTCCAGGTTTACTGTATCCCTTGGACTTTCTTATTGACGATGAAACACAGAAATTGCATCGGAATTAAATACAAAAAGCACAATGCCGAATTAAGTAAAACAAGTATGACTCTTCTTACTGTCTATGTTTGATCCATTCCTGTGACATTAGTTATAGATTCCGATGCTTCACTCCATGTTTACTGTATCCCTTGGACCTTCTTATTGACGATGAAACACAGAAATTGCATCAGAATTAAATTGAAAATGCACAATGATGACTGAAGTACAAGAAGACTGGCTCTTCTTACTGACTATGCTTTGAACCATTCCTGTGACACTAGTTATAGATTCCGATGCTTCGCTTCAGGTTTACTGTATCCCTTTGACCTTCTTTTTGATGATGAAACACAGAAATTGCATCGGAATTAAATACAAAAGGCACAATGCCGAATTAAGTACAAGAAGACTGACTCTTCTTACTGACTATGTTTTGAACCATTCCTGTGACTCTAGTTATAGATTCCGATGCTTCACTTCAGGTTTACTGTATCCCTCTGACCTTCTTATTGACGATGAAACACAGAAATTGCATCGGAATTAAATACAAAAGTCACAATGCCGACTTAAGTACATGTAGACTGACTTTCCCTACTGTCTATGTTTTGAAATATTCCTATGACACTAGTTATAGATTCTGATGGTGCATTTCAGGTTTACTGTATCCCTTGGACCTTCTTATTGACGATGAAACACAGAAATTGCATCGGAATTAAATACAAAAGGCACAATGCCGACTTAAGTACATGAAGACTGACTCTTCTAACTGACTATGTTTTGAACCATTCCTGTGACAATAGTTATAGATTCCGATGCTTCACGTCAGGTTTACTGTATCCCTCTGACCGTCTCATTGACGATGAAACACAGAAATTGCTTCGGAATTAAATAGAAATGGCACAATGCCGACTTAAGTACTTGAAGACTGACTCATCCTACTCTCTACGCTTTGAACCACTCCTGTGACACTTGTTATAAATTCTGATGCTTCACTTGAGGTTTACTGTATCCCTTGGGCCTTCGTATTGACGATGAAACACAGAAATTGAATCGGAATAAAAAAATACAAAAGGCACAATACCGACTTAACTACAAAAAGACTGACTCTTGTTACTGACTATGCTTTGAACCACTCCTGTGACACTAGGTATAGACTCCGATGTTTCACTTCAGGTTTACTGTATCCCTCTGACCTTCTTATTGACGATGAAATACAGAAATTGCATCGGAATTAAATACAAAAGGCAAAATACCGACTTAAGTACAAGAAGACTGACTCTTCTTACTGACTATGTTTTGAACCATTCCTGTGACACTAGTTATAGATTCCGATGCTTCACTTCAGGTTTACTGTATCCCTTGGACCGTCTTATTGACGATGAAACACAGAAATTGCATCGGAATTAAATAGAAAAGGCACAATGCAGACTTAAGCACTAGAAGACTGAGTCTTCCTACTGTCTATGTTTTGAACCACTCCTGTGACACTAGTTATAGATTCCGATGCTTCACTTCAGGTTTACTGTATGCCTTGGACCTTCTTATTGACGATGAAACACAGAATTGCATCGGAATTAAATACAAAAGGCACAATACCGAATTAAGTACAAGAAGACTGACTCTTCTTTCTGGCTAGGCTTTGAACCATTCCTGTGACACTAGTTATAGACTCCGATGCTTCACTCCAGGTTTACTGTATCCCTTGGACCTTCGTATTGACGACGAAACACAGATATTGCATCGGAATTAAATACAAAAGGCACAATGCCGACATAAGTACAAGAAGACTGACTCTTCTTACTGACTATGTTTTGAACCATTCCTGTGACACTAGTTATAGATTCCGATGCTTCACCTCACGTTTACTGTATCCCTCTGACCTTCGTATTGACGATGAAACACAGAAATTGCTTCGGAATTAAATACAAAAGTCACAATGCCGACTTAAGTACATGTAGACTGACTTTTCCCACTGTCTATGTCTTGAACCATTCCTGTGACACTAGTTATAGATTCCGATGGTTCATTTCATGTTTACTGTATCCCTTGGACCTTCTTATTGACGGTGAAACACAGAAATTGCATCGGAATTAAATACAAAATGCACAATGCCGACTTAAGTACAAGAAGACTGACTCTTCTTACTGACTATGCTTTGAACCATTCCTGTGACACTAGTTATAGATTCCGATGCTTCACTTCAGGTTTACTGTATCCTTCTGACCTTCTTATTGACGATGAAACACAGAAATTGCATCGGATTTAGATACAAAAGTCACAATGCCGACTTAAGTACATGTGGACTGACTTTTCCTACTGTCTATGTTTTGAACCATTCCTGTGACACTAGTTATAGACCCCGATGCTTCATTCCAGGTTTACTGTATCCCTTGGACCTTCGTATTGGCGATGAAACACAGAAATTGCATCGGAATTAAATACAAAATGCACAATGCCGACTTAAGTACATGAAGACTGACTCTTCTTACTGCCTATGTTTTGAACCATTCCTGTGACTCTAGTTATAGATTCCGATGCTTCACTTCAGGTTTACTGTATCCCTCTGACCTTCTTATTGACGATGAAACACAGAATTGCATCGGAATTAAATACAAAGGGCACAATGCCGAATTAAGTACAAGAACACTGACTCTTCTTTCTGTCTATGCTTTGAACCATTCCTGTGACACTAGTTATAGACTCCGATGCTTCACTCCAGGTTTACTGCATCCCTTGGACCTTCGTATTGACGATGAAACACAGAAATTGCATCGGAATTAAATACAAAAGGCACAATGCCGACTTAAGTACATGAAGACTGACTCTTCTTACTGCCTATGTTTTGAACCATTCCTGTGACTCTAGTTATAGATTCCGATGGTTCACTTCAGATTTACTGTATCCCTCTGACCTTCTTATTGACGATGAAACACAGAAATTGCATCGGAATTAAATAGAAAAGGCACAATGCCGACTTAAGTACTAGAAGACTGACTCTTACTACTGTCTATGCTTTGAACCATTCCTGTGACACTGGTTATAGACTCCGATGCTTCACTCCAGGTTTACTGTATCCCTTGGACCTTCGTATTGACGATGAAACACAGAAACTGCATCGGAATTAAATAGAAAAGGCACAATGCAGACTTAAGCACTAGAAGACTGACTCTTCCTACTGTCTATGTTTTGAACCACTCCTGTGACACTAGTTATAGATTCCGATGCTTCACTTCAGGTTTACTGTATGCCTTGGACCTTCTTATTGACGATGATACACAGAAATTGCATCGGAATTAAAAAAAAAAGGCACAATGCCGACTTAACTACAAGAAGACTTACTCTTATTACTGACTATGCTTTGAGCCATTCATGTGACACTAGTTATAGATTCCGATGCTTAACTTCAGGATTACTGTATCCCTCTGACCTTCTTAGTGACGATGAAACACAGAAATTGCATCGGAATTAAATACAAAAAGTACAATGCCGACTTAAGTACAAGAATACTGTCTCATCTTACTGTCTATGCTTTGCACCGTCCCTGTGACACTAGTTATAGATTCCGATGCTTCACTCCAGGTTTAATGTATCCCTTGGACCTTCTTATTGACGATGAAACACAGAAATTGCATCGGAATTAATTACAAAAATCACAATGCCGAATTAAGTAAAAGAAGTCTGACTCTTCTTACTGTCAATGTTTCGAACCATTCCTGTGACACTAGTTATAGATTCCGATGCTTCACTCCAGGTTTACTGTATCCCTTGGACCTTATTATTGAGGATGAAACACAGAAATTGCATCAGAATTAAATAGAAAATGCACAGCGATGACTTAAGTACAAGAAAACTGATTCTTCTTACTGACTATGTTTTGAACCAATCCTGTGACACTAGTTATACATTACGATGCTTCTCTTGAAGTTTACTGTATCCTTCTTACCTTCTTATTGACGATGAAACACAGAATTGCATCGGAATTAAATACAAAAGGCACAATGCCGAATTAAGTACAAGAAGACTGACTCTTCTTTCTGTCTATGCTTTGAACCATTCCTGTGACACTAGTTATAGACTCCGATGCTTCACTCCAGGTTTACTGTATCCCTTGGACCTTCGTATTGTCGATGAAACACAGATATTGCATCGGAATTAAATACAAAAGGCACAATGCCGACATAAGTACAAGAAGACTGACTCTTCTTACTGACCATGTTTTGAACCATTCCTGTGACACTAGTTAGAGATTCAGATGCTTCACTCCAGGTTTACTGTATCCCTTGGACCTTATTATTGACGATGAAACACAGAAATTGCATCAGAATTAAATAGAAAATGCACAGTGATGACTTAGGTACAAGAAGACTGACTCTTCATACTGACTATGTTTTGAACCAATCCTGTGACACTAGTTATACATTCCGATGCTTCACTTCAGGTTTACTGTATCCTTCTGACCTTCTTATTGACGATGAAACACAGAAATTGCATCGGAATTAAATACAAAAGTCACAATGCCGACTTAAGTACATGTGGACTGACTTTTCCTACTGTCTATGTTTTGAACCATTCCTGTGACACTAGTTATAGACCCCGATGCTTCACTCCAGGTTTACTGTATCCCTTGGACCTTCGTATTGACGATGAAACACAGAAATTGCATCGGAATTAAATACAAATTGCACAATGCCGACTTAAGTACATGAAGACTGACTCTTCTTACTGCCTATGTTTTGAACCATTCCTGTGACTCTAGTTATAGATTCCGATGCTTCACTTCAGGTTTACTGTATCCCTCTGACCTTCTTATTGACGATGAAACACAGAATTGCATCGGAATTAAATACAAAGGGCACAATGCCGAATTAAGTACAAGAACACTGACTCTTCTTTCTGTCTATGCTTTGAGCCATTCCTGTGACACTAGTTATCGACTCCGATGCTTCACTCCAGGTTTACTGCATCCCTTGGACCTTCGTATTGACTATGAAACACAGAAATTGCATCGGAATTAAATACAAAAGGCACAATGCCGACTTAAGTACATGAAGACTGACTCTTCTTACTGCCTATGTTTTGAACCATTCCTGTGACTCTAGTTATAGATTCCGATGGTTCACTTCAGATTTACTGTGTCCCTCTGACCTTCTTATTGACGATGAAACACAGAAATTGCATCGGAATTAAATAGAAAAGGCACAATGCCGACTTAAGTACTAGAAGACTGACTCTTACTACTGTCTATGCTTTGAACCATTCCTGTGACACTAGTTATAGACTCCGATGCTTCATTCCAGGTTTACTGTATCCCTTGGACCTTCGTCTTGACGATGAAACACAGAAATTGCATCGGAATTAAATAGAAAAGGCACAATGCAGACTTAAGCACTAGAAGACTGACTCTTCCTACTGTCTATGTTTTGAACCACTCCTGTGACACTAGTTATAGATTCCGATGCTTCACTTCAGGTTTACAGTATGCCTTGGACCTTCTTATTGACGATGATACACAGAAATTGCATCGGAATTAAAAACAAAAGGCACAATGCCGACTTAACTACAAGAAGACTTACTCATATTATTGACTATGCTTTGAGCCATTCATGTGACACTAGTTATAGATTCCGATGCTTAACTTCAGGATTACTGTATCCCTCTGACCTTCTTAGTGACGATGAAACACAGAAATTGCATCGGAATTAAATACAAAAAGTACAATGCCGACTTAAGTACATGAAGACTGACTCTTCTTACTGCCTATGTTTTGAACCATTCCTGTGACACTAGTTAGAGATTCCGATGCTTCACTTCACGTTTACTGTATCCCTCTGACCTTCTTATTGACGATGAAACACAGAAATTGCTTCGGAATTAAATACAAAAGTCACAATGCCGACTTAAGTACATGTAGACTGACTTTTCCTACTGTCTATGCCTTGAACCATTCCTGTGACACTAGTTATAGATTCCGATGGTTCATTTCAGGTTTACTGTATCCCTTGGACCTTCTTATTGACGATGAAACACAGAAATTGCATCGGAATTTAATACAAAAGGCACAATGCCGACTTAAGTACATAAAGACTGATTCTTCCAACTGTCTATATTTTGAACCATTCCTGTGACACTAGTTATAGATTTCGATGCTTCACTTCAGGTTTACTGTATCCCTCTGACCTTCTTATTGACGATGAAACACAGAAATTGCATCGGAATTAAATACAGAAGGCACAATGCCGAATTAAGTACAAGAAGACTGAGTCTTCTTACTGCCTATGTTTTGAACCGTTCCTGTGACACTAGTTATAGACTCCGATGCTTCACTCCCGGTTTACTGTATCCCTTGGACCTTCTTATTGACGATGAAACACAGAAATTGCATCGGAATTAAATACAAAAGGCACAATGCCGACTTAACTACAAGAAGACTGACTCTTCTTACTGACTATGCTTTAAACCATTCCTGTGACACTAGTTATAGATTCCGATGCTTAACTTCAGGATTACTGTATCCCTCTGACCTGCTTAGTGACGATGATACACAGAAATTGCATCGGAATTAAATACTAAAAGCACAATGCCGACTTAAGTACAAGAATACTGACTCATCGTAATGTCAATGCTTTGAACCGTCCCTGTGTCACTAGTTATAGATTCCGATGTTTCACTCCATGTTTAATGTATCCCTTGGACGATCTTATAGACGATGAAACACAGAAATTGCATTGGAATTAAATATAAAATGCCCAATGCCGACTTAAAAACAAGAAGACTGACTGTTCTTACTGACTATGTTTTGAACCATTCCTGTGACACTAGTTATAGATTCCGATGCTTCACTTCAGGTTTACTGTATGCCTTGGACCTTCTTATTGACGATGATACACAGAAATTGCATCGGAATTAAAAAAAAAAGGCACAATGCCGACTTAACTACAAGAAGACTTACCCTTATTACTGACTATGCTTTGAGCCATTCATGTGACACTAGTTATAGATTCCGATGCTTAACTTCAGGATTACTGTATCCCTCTGACCTTCTTAGTGACGATGAAACACAGAAATTGCATCGGAATTAAATACAAAAAGTACAATGCCGACTTAAGTACAAGAATACTGTCTCATCTTACTGTCTATGCTTTGCACCGTCCCTGTGACACTAGTTATAGATTCCGATGCTTCACTCCAGGTTTAATGTATCCCTTGGACCTTCTTATTGACGATGAAACACAGAAATTGCATCGGAATTAATTACAACAATCACAATGCCGAATTAAGTAAAAGAAGTCTGACTCTTCTTACTGTCAATGTTTCGAACCATTCCTGTGACACTAGTTATAGATTCCGATGCTTCACTCCAGGTTTACTGTATCCCTTGGACCTTATTATTGAGGATGAAACACAGAAATTGCATCAGAATTAAATAGAAAATGCACAGCGATGACTTAAGTACAAGAAAACTGATTCTTCTTACTGACTATGTTTTGAACCAATCCTGTGACACTAGTTATACATTACGATGCTTCACTTGAAGTTTACTGTATCCTTCTTACCTTCTTATTGACGATGAAACACTGAATTGCATCGGAATTAAATACAAAAGGCACAATGCCGAATTAAGTACAAGAAGACTGACTCTTCTTTCTGTCTATGCTTTGAACCATTCCTGTGACACTAGTTATAGACTCCGATGCTTCACTCCAGGTTTACTGTATCCCTTGGACCTTCGTATTGTCGATGAAACACAGATATTGCATCGGAATTAAATACAAAAGGCACAATGCCGACATAAGTACAAGAAGACTGACTCTTCTTACTGACCATGTTTTGAACCATTCCTGTGACACTAGTTAGAGATTCAGATGCTTCACTCCAGGTTTACTGTATCCCTTGGACCTTATTATTGACGATGAAACACAGAAATTGCATCAGAATTAAATAGAAAATGCACAGTGATGACTTAGGTACAAGAAGACTGACTCTTCATACTGACTATGTTTTGAACCAATCCTGTGACACTAGTTATACATTCCGATGCTTCACTTCAGGTTTACTGTATCCTTCTGACCTTCGTATTGACGATGAAACACAGAAATTGCATCGGAATTAAATACAAAAGTCACAATGCCGACTTAAGTACATGTGGACTGACTTTTCCTACTGTCTATGTTTTGAACCATTCCTGTGACACTAGTTATAGACCCCGATGCTTCACTCCAGGTTTACTGTATCCCTTGGACCTTCGTATTGACGATGAAACACAGAAATTGCATCGGAATTAAATACAAAATGCACAATGCCGACTTAAGTACATGAAGACTGACTCTTCTTACTGCCTATGTTTTGAACCATTCCTGTGACTCTAGTTATAGATTCCGAAGCTTCACTTCAGGTTTACTGTATCCCTCTGACCTTCTTATTGACGATGAAACACAGAATTGCATCGGAATTAAATACAAAGGGCACAATGCCGAATTAAGTACAAGAACACTGACTCTTCTTTCTGTCTATGCTTTGAGCCATTCCTGTGACACTAGTTATCGACTCCGATGCTTCACTCCAGGTTTACTGCATCCCTTGGACCTTCGTATTGACTATGAAACACAGAAATTGCATCGGAATTAAATACAAAAGGCACAATGCCGACTTAAGTACATGAAGACTGACTCTTCTTACTGCCTATGTTTTGAACCATTCCTGTGACTCTAGTTATAGATTCCGATGGTTCACTTCAGATTTACTGTGTCCCTCTGACCTTCTTATTGACGATGAAACACAGAAATTGCATCGGAATTAAATAGAAAAGGCACAATGCCGACTTAAGTACTAGAAGACTGACTCTTACTACTGTCTATGCTTTGAACCATTCCTGTGACACTAGTTATAGACTCCGATGCTTCACTCCAGGTTTACTGTATCCCTTGGACCTTCGTATTGACGATGAAACACAGAAATTGCATCGGAATTAAATAGAAAAGGCACAATGCAGACTTAAGCACTAGAAGACTGACTCTTCCTACTGTCTATGTTTTGAACCACTCCTGTGACACTAGTTATAGATTCCGATGCTTCACTTCAGGTTTACAGTATGCCTTGGACCTTCTTATTGACGATGATACACAGAAATTGCATCGGAATTAAAAACAAAAGGCACAATGCCGACTTAACTACAAGAAGACTTACTCATATTATTGACTATGCTTTGAGCCATTCATGTGACACTAGTTATAGATTCCGATGCTTAACTTCAGGATTACTGTATCCCTCTGACCTTCTTAGTGACGATGAAACACAGAAATTGCATCGGAATTAAATACAAAAAGTACAATGCCGACTTAAGTACATGAAGACTGACTCTTCTTACTGCCTATGTTTTGAACCATTCCTGTGACACTAGTTAGAGATTCCGATGCTTCACTTCACGTTTACTGTATCCCTCTGACCTTCTTATTGACGATGAAACACAGAAATTGCTTCGGAATTAAATACAAAAGTCACAATGCCGACTTAAGTACATGTAGACTGACTTTTCCTACTGTCTATGTCTTGAACCATTTCTGTGACACTAGTTATAGATTCCGATGGTTCATTTCAGGTTTACTGTATCCCTTGGACCTTCTTATTGACGGTGAAACACAGAAATTGCATCGGAAATAAATACAAAAGGCACAATGCCGACTTAAGTACAAGAAGACTGACTCTTCTTACTGACTATGTTTTGAACCATTCCTGTGACACTAGTTATAGATTCCGATGCTTCACTTCAGTTTTACTGTATCCCTTGCACCTTCTTATTGACGATGAAACACAGAAATTGCTTCGGAATTAAATACAAAAGTCACAATGCCGACTTAAGTACATGTTGACTGACTTTTCCTACTGTCTATGCCTTGAACCATTCCTGTGACACTAGTTATAGATTCCGATGGTTCATTTCAGGTTTACTGTATCCCTTGGACCTTCTTATTGACGATGAAACACAGAAATTGCATCGGAATTTAATACAAAAGGCACAATGCCGACTTAAGTACATAAAGACTGATTCTTCCAACTGTCTATATTTTGAACCATTCCTGTGACACTAGTTATAGATTTCGATGCTTCACTTCAGGTTTACTGTATCCCTCTGACCTTCTTATTGACGATGAAACACAGAAATTGCATCGGAATTAAATACAGAAGGCACAATGCCGAATTAAGTACAAGAAGACTGAGTCTTCTTACTGCCTATGTTTTGAACCGTTCCTGTGACACTAGTTATAGACTCCGATGCTTCACTCCCGGTTTACTGTATCCCTTGGACCTTCTTATTGACGATGAAACACAGAAATTGCATCGGAATTAAATACAAAAGGCACAATGCCGACTTAACTACAAGAAGACTGACTCTTCTTACTGACTATGCTTTAAACCATTCCTGTGACACTAGTTATAGATTCCGATGCTTAACTTCAGTATTACTGTATCCCTCTGACCTGCTTAGTGACGATGATACACAGAAATTGCATCGGAATTAAATACTAAAAGCACAATGCCGACTTAAGTACAAGAATACTGACTCATCGTAATGTCAATGCTTTGAACCGTCCCTGTGTCACTAGTTATAGATTCCGATGTTTCACTCCATGTTTAATGTATCCCTTGGACGATCTTATAGACGATGAAACACAGAAATTGCATTGGAATTAAATATAAAATGCCCAATGCCGACTTAAAAACAAGAAGACTGACTGTTCTTACTGACTATGTTTTGAACCATTCCTGTGACACTAGTTATAGATTCCGATGCTTCACTTCAGGTTTACTGTATCCCTCTGACCATCTTATTGACGATGAAACACAGAAATTGCATCGGAATTAACTACAAAAGGCATAATAACGACTTAAGTACAAGAAGACTGACTCTTCTTACTGACTATGTTTTGAACCATTCCTGTGACACTAGTCATAGCTTCCGATGCTTAACTTCAGGATTACTGTATCCCTTGGACCGTCTTATTGACGACGAAACGCAGAAATTGCATCGGAATTAAATACAAAAGGCACAATGCCGACATAAGTAAATGATGACTGACTCTTCTTACTGACTAAGTTTTGAACCATTCCTGTGACACTAGTTATAGATTCCGATGCTTCACTTCAGGTTTACTGTATCCCTCTGGCCTTATAGACGATGAAACACAGAATTGCATCGGAATTAAATACAAAAGGCACAATGCCGAATTAAGTACAAGAAGGCTGACTCTTCTTTCTGTCTATGTTTTGAACCATTCCTGTGACACTAGTTATAGACTCCGATGCTTCACTCCAGGTTTACTGTATCCCTTGGACCTTCGTATTGACGATGATACACAGATATTGCATCGGAATTAAATACAAAAGGCACAATGCCGACATAAGTACAAGAAGACTGACTCTTCTTACTGACTATGTTTTAAACCATTCCTGTGACACTAGTTATAGATTCCGATGCTTCACTTCAGGTTTACTGTATCCCTCGGACCTTCCTATTGACGATGAAACACAGAAATTGCTTCGGAATTAAATACAAAAGTCACAATGCCGACTTAAGCACATGTTGACTGACTTTTCCTACTGTCTATGCCTTGAACCATTCCTGTGACACTAGTTATAGATTCCGATGGTTCATTTCAGGTTTACTGTATCCCTTGGACCTTCTTATTGACGATGAAACACAGAAATTGCATCGGAATTTAATACAAAAGGCACAATGCCGACTTAAGTACAAGAAGACTGACTCTTCCAACTGTCTATATTTTGAACCATTCCTGTGACACTAGTTATAGATTTCGATGCTTCACTTCAGGTTTACTGTATCCCTCTGACCTTCTTATTGACGATGAAACACAGAAATTGCATCGGAATTAAACACAGAAGGCACAATGCCGAATTAAGTACAAGAAGACTGAGTCTTCTTACTGCCTATGATTTGAACCGTTCCTGTGACACTAGTTATAGACTCCGATGCTTCACTCCCGGTTTACTGTATTCCTTGGACCTTCTTATTGACGATGAAACACAGAAATTGCATCGGAATTAATTACAAAAGGCACAATGCCGACTTAAGTAAAAGAAGTCTGACTCTTCTTACTGTCAATGTTTTCAACCATTCCTGTGACACTAGTTATAGATTCCGATGCTTCACTCCAGGTTTATTGTATCCCTTGGACCTTATTATTGACGATGAAACACAGAAATTGCATCAGAATTAAATAGAAAATGCACAGTGATGACTTAAGTACAAGAAGACTGACTCTTCATACTGACTATGATTTGAACCAATCCTGTGACACTAGTTATACATTCCGATGCTTCACTTCAGGTTTACTGTATCCTTCTGACCTTCGTGTACGATGAAACACAGAAATTGCATCGGAATTAAATACAAAATGCACAATGCCGACTGAAGTACATGAAGACTGACTCTTCTTACTGCCTATGTTTTGAACCATTCCTGTGACTCTAGTTATAGATTCCGATGCTTCACTTCAGGTTTACTGTATCCCTCTGACCTTCTTATTGACGATGAAACACAGAATTGCATCGGAATTAAATACAAAGAGCACAATGCCGAATTAAGTACAAGAACACTGACTCTTCTTTCTGTCTATGCTTTGAACCATTCCTGTGACACTAGTTATAGACTCCGATGCTTCACTCCAGGTTTATTGTATCCCTTGGACCTTCGTATTGACGATGAAACACAGAAATTGCATCGGAATTAAATACAAAAGGCACAATGCCGACATAAGTACAAGAAGACTGACTCTTCTTACTGACTATGTTTTGAACCATTCCTGTGACACTAGTTATAGATTCCGATGGTTCATTTCAGGTTTACTGTATCCCTTGGACCTTCTTATTGACGGTGAAACACAGAAATTGCATCGGAATTAAATACAAGAGGCACAATGCCGACTTAAGTACAAGAAGACTGACTCTTCTTACTGACTATGTTTTGAACCATTCCTGTGACACTAGTTATAGATTCCGATGCTTCACTTCAGGTTTAATGTATCCCTCGGACCTTCCTATTGACGATGAAACACAGAAATTGCTTCGGAATTAAATACAAAAGTCACAATGCCCACTTAAGTACATGTTGACTGACTTTTCCTACTGTCTATGCCTTGAACCATTCCTGTGACACTAGTTATAGATTCCGATGGTTCATTTCAGGTTTACTGTATCCCTTGGACCTTCTTATTGACGATGAAACACAGAAATTGCATCGGAATTTAATACAAAAGGCACAATGCCGACTTAAGTACAAGAAGACTGACTCTTCCAACTGTCTATATTTTGAACCATTCCTGTGACACTAGTTATAGATTTCGATGCTTCACTTCAGGTTTACTGTATCCCTCTGACCTTCTTATTGACGATGAAACACAGAAATTGCATCGGAATTAAATACAGAAGGCACAATGCCGAATTAAGTACAAGAAGACTGAGTCTTCTTACTGCCTATGTTTTGAACCGTTCCTGTGACACTAGTTATAGACTCCGATGCTTCACTCCCGGTTTACTGTATTCCTTGGACCTTCTTATTGACGATGAAACACAGAAATTGCATCGGAATTAGTTACAAAAGGCACAATGCCGACTTAAGTAAAAGAAGTCTGACTCTTCTTACTGTCAATGTTTTGAACCATTCCTGTGACACTAGTTATAGATTCCGATGCTTCACTCCAGGTTTACTGTATCCCTTGGACTTTATTATTGACGATGAAACACAGAAATTGCATCAGAATTAAATAGAAAATGCACAGTGATGACTTAAGTACAAGAAGACTGACTCTTCATACTGACTATGTTTTGAACCAATCCTGTGACACTAGTTATACATTCCGATGCTTCACTTCAGGTTTACTGTGTCCTTCTGACCTTCTTATTGACGATGAAACACAGAAATTGCATCGGAATTAAACACAGAAGGCACAATGCCAAATTAAGTACAAGAAGACTGAGTCTTCTTACTGCCTATGATTTGAACCGTTCCTGTGACACAAGTTATAGACTCCGATGCTTCACTCCCGGTTTACTGTATTCCTTGGACCTTCTTATTGACGATGAAACACAGAAATTGCATCGGAATTAATTACAAAAGGCACAATGCCGACTTAAGTAAAAGAAGTCTGACTCTTCTTACTGTCAATGTTTTCAACCATTCCTGTGACACTAGTTATAGATTCCGATGCTTCACTCCAGGTTTATTGTATCCCTTGGACCTTATTATTGACGATGAAACACAGAAATTGCATCAGAATTAAATAGAAAATGCACAGTGATGACTTAAGTACAAGAAGACTGACTCTTCATACTGACTATGTTTTTGAACCAATCCTGTGACACTAGTTATACATTCCGATGCTTCACTTCAGGTTTACTGTATCCTTCTGACCTTCGTATACGATGAAACACAGAAATTGCATCGGAATTAAATACAAAATGCACAATGCCGACTGAAGTACATGAAGACTGACTCTTCTTACTGCCTATGTTTTGAACCATTCCTGTGACTCTAGTTATAGATTCCGATGCTTCACTTCAGGTTTACTGTATCCCTCTGACCTTCTTATTGTCGATGAAACACAGAATTGCATCGGAATTAAATACAAAGAGCACAATGCCGAATTAAGTACAAGAACACTGACTCTTCTTTCTGTCTATGCTTTGAACCATTCCTGTGACACTAGTTATAGACTCCGGTGCTTCACTCCAGGTTTATTGTATCCCTTGGACCTTCGTATTGACGATGAAACACAGAAATTGCATTGGAATTAAATACAAAAGGCACAATGCCGACATAAGTACAAGAAGACTGACTCTTCTTACTGACTATGTTTTGAACCATTCCTGTGACACTAGTTATAGATTCCGATGGTTCATTTCAGGTTTACTGTATCCCTTGGACCTTCTTATTGACGGTGAAACACAGAAATTGCATCGGAATTAAATACAAAAGGCACAATGCCGACTTAAGTACAAGAAGACTGACTCTTCTTACTGACTATGTTTTGAACCATTCCTGTGACACTAGTTATAGATTCCGATGCTTCACTTCAGGTTTAATGTATCCCTCGGACCTTCCTATTGACGATGAAACACAGAAATTGCTTCGGAATTAAATACAAAAGTCACAATGCCCACTTAAGTACATGTTGACTGACTTTTCCTACTGTCTACGCCTTGAACTATTCCTGTGACACTAGTTATAGATTCCGATGGTTCATTTCAGGTTTACTGTATCCCTTGGACCTTCTTATTGACGATGAAACACAGAAATTGCATCGGAATTTAATACAAAAGGCACAATGCCGACTTAAGTACAAGAAGACTGACTCTTCCAACTGTCTATATTTTGAACCATTCCTGTGACACTAGTTATAGATTTCGATGCTTCACTTCAGGTTTACTGTATCCCTCTGACCTTCTTATTGACGATGAAACACAGATATTGCATCGGAATTAAATACAGAAGGCACAATGCCGAATTAAGTACAAGAAGACTGAGTCTTCTTACTGCCTATGTTTTGAACCGTTCCTGTGACACTAGTTATAGACTCCGATGCTTCACTCCCGGTTTACTGTATTCCTTGGACCTTCTTATTGACGATGAAACACAGAAATTGCATCGGAATTAGTTACAAAAGGCACAATGCCGACTTAAGTAAAAGAAGTCTGACTCTTCTTACTGTCAATGTTTTGAACCATTCCTGTGACACTAGTTATAGATTCCGATGCTTCACTCCAGGTTTACTGTATCCCTTGGACTTTATTATTGACGATGAAACACAGAAATTGCATCAGAATTAAATAGAAAATGCACAGTGATGACTTAAGTACAAGAAGACTGACTCTTCATACTGACTATGTTTTGAACCAATCCTGTGACACTAGTTATACATTCCGATGCTTCACTTCAGGTTTACTGTGGCCTTCTGACCTTCTTATTGACGATGAAACACAGAAATTGCATCGGAATTAAACACAAAAGTCACAATGCCGACTTAAGTACATGTGGACAGACTTTTCCTACTGTCTATGTTTTGAACCATTCCTGTGACACTAGTTATAGACCCCGATGCTTCACTCCAGGTTTACTGTATCCCTTGGACCTTCGTATTGACGATGAGACACAGAAATTGCATCGGAATTAAATACAAAAGGCACAATGCCGACTTAAGTACATGAAGACTGACTCTTCTTACTGCCTATGTTTCGAACCATTCCTGTGACTCTAGTTATAGATTCCGATGGTTCACTTCAGATTTACTGTATCCCTTGGACCTTCTTATTGACGGTGAATCACAGAAATTGCATCGGAATTAAATACAAAAGGCACAATGCCGACTTAACTACAAGAAGACTGACTCTTCTTACTGACTATGCTTTGAACCATTCCTGTGACACTAGTTATAGATTCCGATGCTTAACTTCAGTATTACTGTATCCCTCTGACCTGCTTAGTGACGATGATACACAGAAATTGCATCGGAATTAAATACAAAAGGCACAATGCCGACTTAACTACAAGAAGACTGACTCTTCTTACTGACTATGCTTTGAACCATTCCTGTGACACTAGTTATAGATTCCGATGCTTCACTTCAGGTTTACTGTATCCCTCTGACCTTCTTATGGACGATGAAACACAGAAATTGCATCGGAATTAACTACAAAAGGCATAATAACGACTTAAGTACAAGTAGACTGACTCTTCTTACTGACTATGCTTTGAACCATTCCTGTGACACTAGTCATAGATTCCGATGCTTAACTTCAGGATTACTGTATCCCTTGGACCGTCTTATTGACGACGAAACACAGAAATTGCATCGGAATTAAATACAAAAGGCACAATGCCGACATAAGTAAAAGGTGACTGACTCTTCTTACTGACTAAGTTTTGAACCATTCCTGTGACACTAGTTATAGATTCCGATGCTTCACTTCAGGTTTACTGTATCCCTCTGGCCTTATAGACGATGAAACACAGAATTGCATCGGAATTAAATACAAAAGGCACAATGCCGAATTAAGTACAAGAAGACTGACTCTTCTTTCTGTCTATGTTTTGAACCATTCCTGTGACACTAGTTATATACTCCGATGCTTCACTCCAGGTTTACTGCATCCCTTGGACCTTCTTATTGACGATTAAACACAGAAATTGCAACGGAATAAATACAAAAGGCACAATGCCGACTAAAGTACAAGAAGACTGACTCTTCTTACTGTCTATGTTTTGAACCATTCCTGTGACTCTAGTTATAGATTCCGATGCTTCACTTCAGGTTTACTGTATCCCTTGGACCGTCTTATTGACGATGAAACACAGAAATTGCATCGGAATTAAATAGAAAAGGCACAATGCAGACTTAAGTACTAGAAGACTGACTCTTCCTACTGTCTGTGTTTTGAACCACTCCTGTGACACTAGTTACAGATTCCGATGCTTCACTTCAGGTTTACTGTATCCCTTGGACCTTCTTATTGACGATGAAACACAGAAATAGGATCAGAATTAAATAGAAAATGCACAGTGATGACTTAAGTACAAGAAGACTGTCTCTTCTTACTGACTATGCTTTGAACCAATCCTGTGACACTAATTATAGATTCCGATGCTTCACTCCAGGTTTAATGTATCCCTTGGACCTTCTTATTGACAATGAAACACAGAAATTGCATCGGATTAATATACAAAAGGCACAAAGCCGACTTAAATACAAAAAGACTTACTCTTGTTACTGACTATGTTTTGAACCGTTCCTGTGACACTAATTACAGATTCCGATGCTTCACTTCAGGTTTACTGTATCGCTCTGACCTTCTTATTGACGATGAAACACAGAAATTGCAACGGAATAAATACAAAAGGCACAATGCCGACTAAAGTACAAGAAGACTGACTCTTCTTACTGTCTATATTTTGAACCATTCCTGTGACTCTAGTTATAGGTTCCGATGCTTCACTTCAGGTTTACTGTATCCCTTGGACCGTCTTATTGACGATGAAACACCGAAATTGCATCGGAATTAAATAGAAAAGGCACAATGCAGACTTAAGTACTGGAGGACTGACTCTTCCTACTGTCTGGTTTTGAAACACTCCTGTGACACTAGTTACAGATTCCGATGCTTCACTTCAGGTTTACTGTATCCCTTGAACCTTCTTATTGACGATGAAACACAGAAATAGGATCAGAATTAAATAGAAAATGCACAGTGATGACTTAAGTACAAGAAGACTGTCTCTTCTTACTGACTATGCTTTGAACCAATCCTGTGACACTAATTATAGATTCCGATGCTTCACTCCAGGTTTAATGTATCCCTTGGACCTTCTTATTGACAATGAAACACAGAAATTGCATCGGAATTAAATACAAAAGGCACAAAGCCGACTTAAATACAAAAAGACTTACTCTTGTTACTGACTATGTTTTGAACCATTCCTGTGACACTAATTACAGATTCCGATGCTTCACTTCAGGTTTACTGTATCCCTCTGACCTTCTTATTGACGATGAAACACAGAAATTGCAACGGAATAAATACAAAAGGCACAATGCCGACTAAAGTACAAGAAGACTGACTCTTCTTACTGTCTATGTTTTGAACCATTCCTGTGACACTAGTTATAGATTCCGATGGTTCATTTCAGGTTTACTGTATCCCTTGGACCTTCTTATTGACGGTGAAACACAGAAATTGCATCGGAATTAAATACAAAAGGCACAATGCCGACTTAAGTACAAGAAGACTGACTCTTCTTACTGACTATGTTTTGAACCATTCCTGTGACACTAGTTATAGATTCCGATGCTTCACTTCAAGTTTAATGTATCCCTCGGACCTTCCTATTGACGATGAAACACAGAAATTGCTTCGGAATTAAATACAAAAGTCACAATGCCCACTTAAGTACATGTTGACTGACTTTTCCTACTGTCTATGCCTTGAACCATTCCTGTGACACTAGTTATAGATTCCGATGGTTCATTTCAGGTTTACTGTATCCCTTGGACCTTCTTATTGACGATGAAACACAGAAATTGCATCGGAATTTAATACAAAAGGCACAATGCCGACTTAAGTACAAGAAGACTGACTCTTCCTACTGTCTATATTTTGAACCATTCCTGTGACACTAGTTATAGATTTCGATGCTTCACTTCAGGTTTACTGTATCCCTCTGACCTTCTTATTGACGATGAAACACAGAAATTGCATCGGAATTAAATACAGAAGGCACAATGCCGAATTAAGTACAAGAAGACTGAGTCTTCTTACTGCCTATGTTATGAACCGTTCCTGTGACACTAGTTATAGACTCCGATGCTTCACTCCCGATATACTGTATTCCTTGGACCTTCTTATTGACGATGAAACACAGAAATTGCATCGGAATTAGTTACAAAAGGCACAATGCCGACTTAAGTAAAAGAAGTCTGACTCTTCTTACTGTCAATGTTTTGAACCATTCCTGTGACACTAGTTATAGATTCCGATGCTTCACTCCAGGTTTACTGTATCCCTTGGACTTTATTATTGACGATGAAACACAGAAATTGCATCAGAATTAAATAGAAAATGCACAGTGATGACTTAAGTACAAGAAGACTGACTCTTCATACTGACTATGTTTTGAACCAATCCTGTGACACTAGTTATACATTCCGATGCTTCACTTCAGGTTTACTGTGTCCTTCTGACCTTCTTATTGACGATGAAACACAGAAATTGCATCGGAATTAAACACAAAAGTCACAATGCCGACTTAAGTACATGTGGACAGACTTTTCCTACTGTCTATGTTTTGAACCATTCCTGTGACACTAGTTATAGACCCCGATGCTTCACTCCAGGTTTACTGTATCCCTTGGACCTTCGTATTGACGATGAGACACAGAAATTGCATCGGAATTAAATACAAAAGGCACAATGCCGACTTAAGTACATGAAGACTGACTCTTCTTACTGCCTATGTTTCGAACCATTCCTATGACTCTAGTTATAGATTCCGATGGTTCACTTCAGATTTACTGTATCCCTTGGACCTTCTTATTGACGGTGAATCACAGAAATTGCATCGGAATTAAATACAAAAGGCACAATGCCGGTTTAACTACAAGAAGACTGACTCATCTTACTGACTATGCTTTGAACCATACCTGTGACACTAGTTATAGATTCCGATGCTTAACTTCAGGATTACTGTATCCCTCTGACCTGCTTAGTGACGATGATACACAGAAATTGCATCGGAATTAAATACAAAAGGCACAATGCCGACTTAACTACAAGAAGACTGACTCTTCTTACTGACTATGCTTTGAACCATTCCTGTGACACTAGTTATAGATTCCGATGCTTCACTTCAGGTTTACTGTATCCCTCTGACCTTCTTATTGACGATGAAACACAGAAATTGCATCGGAATTAACTACAAAAGGCATAATAACGACTTAAGTACAAGTAGACTGACTCTTCTTACTGACTATGCTTTGAACCATTCCTGTGACACTAGTCATAGATTCCGATGCTTAACTTCAGGATTTCTGTATCCCTTGGACCGTCTTATTGACGACGAAACACAGAAATTGCATCGGAATTAAATACAAAAGGCACAATGCCGACATAAGTAAAAGGTGACTGACTCTTCTTACTGACTAAGTTTTGAACCATTCCTGTGACACTAGTTATAGATTCCGATGCTTCACTTCAGGTTTACTGTATCCCTCTGGCCTTATAGACGATGAAACACAGAATTGCATCGGAATTAAATACAAAAGGCACAATGCCGAATTAAGTACAAGAAGACTGACTCTTCTTTCTGTCTATGTTTTGAACCATTCCTGTGACACTAGTTATATACTCCGATGCTTCACTCCAGGTTTACTGCATCCCTTGGACCTTCTTATTGACGATGAAGCACAGAAATTGCAACGGAATAAATACAAAAGGCACAATGCCGACTAAAGTACAAGAAGACTGACTCTTCTTACTGTCTATGTTTTGAACCATTCCTGTGACTCTAGTTATAGATTCCGATGCTTCACTTCAGGTTTACTGTATCCCTTGGACCGTCTTATTGACGATGAAACACAGAAATTGCATCGGAATTAAATAGAAAAGGCACAATGCAGACTTAAGTACTAGAAGACTGACTCTTCCTACTGTCTGTGTTTTGAACCACTCCTGTGACACTAGTTACAGATTCCGATGCTTCACTTCAGGTTTACTGTATCCCTTGGACCTTCTTATTGACGATGAAACACAGAAATAGGATCAGAATTAAATAGAAAATGCACAGTGATGACTTAAGTACAAGAAGACTGTCTCTTCTTACTGACTATGCTTTGAACCAATCCTGTGACACTAATTATAGATTCCGATGCTTCACTCCAGGTTTAATGTATCCCTTGGACCTTCTTATTGACAATGAAACACAGAAATTGCATCGGAATAAAATACAAAAGGCACAAAGCCGACTTAAATACAAAAAGACTTACTCTTGTTACTGACTATGTTTTGAACCGTTCCTGTGACTCTAATTACAGATTCCGATGCTTCACTTCAGGTTTACTGTATCCCTCTGACCTTCTTATTGACGATGAAACACAGAAATTGCAACGGAATAAATACAAAAGGCACAATGACGACTAAAGTACAAGAAGACTGACTCTTCTTACTGTCTATGTTTTGAACCATTCCTGTGACTCTAGTTATAGATTCCGATGCTTCACTTCAGGTTTACTGTATCCCTTGGACCGTCTTATTGACGATGAAACACAGAAATTGCATCGGAATTAAATAGAAAAGGCACAATGCAGACTTAAGTACTGGAAGACTGACTCTTCCTACTGTCTGGTTTTGAAACACTCCTGTGACACTAGTTACAGATTCCGATGCTTCACTTCAGGTTTACTGTATCCCTTGAACCTTCTTATTGACGATGAAACACAGAAATAGGATCAGAATTAAATAGAAAATGCACAGTGATGACTTAAGTACAAGAAGACTGTCTCTTCTTACTGACTATGCTTTGAACCAATCCTGTGACACTAATTATAGATTCCGATGCTTCACTCCAGGTTTAATGTATCCCTTGGACCTTCTTATTGACAATGAAACACAGAAATTGCATCGGAATAAAATACAAAAGGCACAAAGCCGACTTAAATACAAAAAGACTTACTCTTGTTACTGACTATGTTTTGAACCATTCCTGTGACACTAATTACAGATTCCGATGCTTCACTTCAGGTTTACTGTATCCCTCTGACCTTCTTATTGACGATGAAACACAGAAGTTGCATCGGAATTAAATACAAAAGGCACAATGCCGACTTAAGTACGAGAAGACTGACTCTTCTTACTGCCTATGTTTTGAACCATTCCTGCGACTCTAGTTATAGATTCCGATGGTTCACTTCAGATTTACTGTATCCCTCTGACCTTCTTATTGACGATGAAACACAGAAATTGCATCGGAATTAAATAGAAAAGGCACAATGCCGACTTAAGTACTAGAAGACTGACTCTTACTACTGTCTATGTTTTGAACCACTCCAGTGACACTAGTTATAGATTCCGATGTTTCACTCCAGGTTTAATATATCCCTTGGACCATCTTATAGACGATGAAACACAGAAATTGCATCGGTATTAAATATAAAAGGCCCAATGCCAACTTAAGTACAAGAAGACTGACTGTTCTTACTGACTATGTTTTGAACCATTCCTGTGACACTAGTTATAGATTCCGATGCTTTACTTCAGGTTTACTGTATTCCTCTGACCTTCTTATTGACGATGAAACACAGAAATTGCATCGGAATTAACTACAAAAGGCATAATACCGACTTAAGTACAAGAAGACTGACTCTTCTTACTGACTATGTTTTGAACCATTCCTGTGACACTAGTCATAGATTCCGATGCTTAACTTCAGGATTACTGTATCTCTTAGACCGTCTTATTGACGACGAAACACAGAAATTGCATCGGAATTAAATACAAAAGGCACAATGCCGACATAAGTACAAGATGACTGACTCTTCTTACTGACTAAGATTTGATCCATTCCTGTGACACTAGTTATAGATTCCGATGCTTCACTTCAGGTTTACTGTATCCCTCTGGCCTTATAAACGATGAAACACAGAACTGCATCGGAATTAAATACAAAAGACACAATGCCGAATTAAGTACAAGAAGACTGACTCTTCTTACTGTCTATGTTTTGAACCATTCCTGTGACTCTAGTTATAGATTCCAATGCTTCACTTCAGGTTTACTGTATCTTTTGGACCGTCTTATTGACAATGAAACACAGAAATTGCATCGGAATTAAATAGAAAAGGCACATTGCAGACTTAAGTACTAGAAGACTGACTCTTCCTACTGTCTGTGCTTTGAACCACTCCTGTGACACTAGTTATAGATTCCGATGCTTCACTTCAGGATTACTGTATCCCTCTGACCTTCGTAGTGACGATGAAACACAGAAATTGCATCGGAATTAAATACAAAAAGCACAATGCCGAATTAAGTACAAGAATACTGACTCATCTTACTGTCTATGCTTTGAATCGTCCCTGTGACACTAGTTATAGATTCCGATGCTTCACTCCAGGTTTAATGTATCCCTTGGACCTTCTTATTGACGATGAAACACAGAAATTGCATCGGAATTAAATACAAAAGGCATAATGCCGACTTAAGTACTAAAAGACTTACTCTTCTTACTGACTATGTTTTGAACCATTCCTGTGACACTAGTTATAGATTCCGATGCTTCAATTCAGGTTTACTGTATCCCTCTGACCTTGTTATAGACGACGAAACACAGAAGTTGCATCGGAATTAAATACAAAAGGCACAATGCCGACTTAAGTACAAGAAGACTGACTCTTCTTACTGTCTATGATTTGAACCATTCCTGTGACACTAGTTATAGATTCCGATGCTTCAATTCATTTCTACTGTATCCCTCTGTCCTTCTTATTGACGATGAAACACAGAAATTGCATCGGAATTAAATACAAAAAGCACAATGCCGATTTAAGTACAAGAAGACTGACTCTTACTACTGACTATGTTTTGAACCATTCCTATGGCACTAGTTAGAGATTCCGATGCTTCTCATCCGGTTTACTGTATCCCTCTGAACTTCTTATTGACGATGAAACACATAAATAGCATCGGAATTAAATACAAAAGGCACAATGCCGATTTAAGTACATTTAGACTGACACTTCCTACTGTGAATGTTTTGAACCACTCCTGAGACACTAGTTATAGATTCCGATGCTTCACTTCAGGTTTACTGTATCCCTTGGACCTTCTTATTGACGATGATACACAGAAATTGCATTGGAATTATATACAAAAGGCACAATGCCGACCTAACTACATGAAGACTGACTCGTCTTCCTGACTATGATTTGAACCATTCCTGTGACACTAGTAATAGATTCCGATGCTTAACTTCAGGATTACTGTATCCCTCTGACCTTCGTAGTGACGATGAAACACAGAAATTGCATCGGAATTAAATACAAAAAGCACAATGCCGACTTAAGTACAAGAATACTGACTCATCTTACTGTCTATGCTTTGAATCGTCCCTGTGACACTAGTTATAGATTCCGATGCTTCACTCCAGGTTTAATGTATCCCTTGGACCTTCTTATTGACGATGAAACATAGAAATTGCATCGGAATTAAATACTAAAGGCATAATGCCGACTTAAGTACCCAAAGACTTACTCTTCTTACTGACTATGTTTTGAACCATTCCTGTGACACTAGTTATAGACTCCGATGCTTCACTTCAGGTTTACTGTATCCCTCTGACCTTCTTATTGACGACGAAACACAGAAGTTGCATCGGAATTAAATACAAAAGGCACAATGCCGACTTAAGTACAAGAAGACTGACTCTTCTTACTAACTATGCTTTGAACCATTCCTGTGACACTAGTTATAGATTCCGATGTTTCAATTCTGGTTTACTGTATCCCTTGGACCTTCTTATTGACGATGAAACACAGAAATTGCTTCGGAATTAAATACAAAAGGCACAATGCCGACTTAAGTACAAGAAGACTGACTCTTCTTATTGACTATGTTTTGAACCATTCCTGTGGCACTAGTTATAGATTCCGATGATTCACATCAGGTTTACTGTATCCCTCTTACCTTCTTTTTGACGATGAAACACAGAAATTGCATCGGAATTAAATACAAAAGGCACAATGCCGACTTAAGTACATGTAGACTGACACTTCCTACTGTGAATGATTTGAACCATTCCTGTGACACAAGTTATAGATTCCGATGCTTCACTTCAGGTTTACTGTATCCCTCTGACCTTCTTATTGGCGATGAAACACAGAAATTGCATCGGAATTAATTACAAAAGGCACAATGTCGAATTAAGTAAAAGAAGTCTGACTCTTCTTACTGTCAATCTTTTGAACCATTCCTGTGACACTAGTTATAGGTTCCGATGCTTCACTCCAGGTTTACTGTATCCCTTGGACCTTCTTATTGACGATGAAACACAGAAAGAGCATCAGAATTAAATAGAAACAGCACAGTGATGACTTAAGTACAAGAAGACTGTCTCTTCTTACTGACTATGCTTTGAACCAATCCTGTGACACTAATTATAGATTCCGATGCTTCACTCCAGGTTTGATGTATCCCTTGGACCATCTTATTGACAATGAAACACAGAAATTGCATCGGAATTAAATAAAAAAGGCACAATGCCGACTTAAGTACAAAAAGTCTTACTCTTCTTACTGACTATGCTTTGAACCATTCCTGTGACACTAGTTATAGATTCCGATGCTTAACTTCAGGATTACTGTATCCCTCTGACCTTCTTAGTGACGATGAAACACAGAAATTGCATCAGAATTAAATACAAAAAGCACAATGCCGACTTAAGTACAAGAATACTGACTCCTCTTACTGTCTATGTTTGAATCGTCCCTGTGACACTAGTTATAGATTCCGATGCTTCACTCCAGGTTTATTGTATCCCTTGGACCTTCTTATTGACGATGAAACACAGAAATTGCATCGGAATTAAATACAAAAAGCACAATGCTGACTTAAGTACAAGAAGACTGACTCTTCTTACTGACTATGCTTTGAACCATTCCTGTGACACTAGTTATAGACTCCGATGCTTCACTTCAGGTTTACTGTATCCCTCTGACCTTCTTATTGTCGACGAAACACAGAAGTTGCATCGGAATTAAATACAAAAGGCACAATGCCGACTTAAGTACAAGAAGACTGACTCTTCTTACTATCTATGTTTTGAACCATTCCTGTGACACTAGTTATAGATTCCGATGCTTCAATTCATTTCTACTGTATCCCTCTGACCTTCTTATTGACGATGAAACACAGAAATCGCATCGGAATTAAATACAAAAAGCACAATGCCGACTTAAGTACAAGAAGACTGGCTCTTATTACTGACTATGTTTTGAACCATTCCAATGGCACTAGTTAGAGATTCCGATGCTTCACATCCGGTTTACTGTATCCCTCTGAACTTCATATTGACGATGAAACACATAAATAGCATCGGAATTAAATACAAAAGGCACAATGCCGACTTAAGTACATTTAGACTGACACTTCCTACTGTGAATGCCTTGAACCACTCCTGTGACACTAGTTATAGATTCCGATGCTTCACTTCAGGTTTACTGTATCCCTTGGACCTTCTTATTGACGATGATACACAGAAATTGCATCGGAATTATATACAAAAGGCACAATGCCAACCTAACTACAAGAAGACTGACTCTTCTTCCTGACTATGCTTTGAACCATTCCTGTGACACTAGTTATAGATTCCGATGCTTAACTTCAGGATTACTGTATCCCTCTGACCTTCTTAGTGACGATGAAACACAGAATTGCATCGGAATTAAATACAAAGGGCACAATGCCGAATTAAGTACAAGAACACTGACTCTTCTTTCTGTCTATGCTTTGAACCATTCCTGTGACACTAGTTATAGACTCCGATGCTTCACTCCAGGTTTATTGTATCCCTTGGACCTTCGTATTGACGATGAAACACAGAAATTGCATCGGAATTAAATTCAAAAGGCACAATGCCGACTTAAGTACATGAAGACTGACTCTTCTTACTGCCTATGTTTTGAACCATTCCTGTGACTCTAGTTATAGATTCCGATGCTTCACTTAAGGTTTACTGTATCCCTCTGACCTTCTTATTGACGATGAAACACAGAATTGCATCGGAATTAAATACAAAGGGCACAATGCCGAATTAGGTACAAGAACACTGACTCTTCTTTCTGTCTATGCTTTGAACCATTCCTGTGACACTAGTTATAGACTCCGATGCTTCACTCCAGGTTTATTGTATCCCTTGGACCTTCGTATTGACGATGAAACACAGAAAGTGCTTCGGAATTAAATACAAAAGGCACAATGCCGACTTAAGTACATGAAGACTGACTCTTCTTACTGCCTATGTTTTGAACCATTCTTGTGACTCTAGTTTTAGATTCCGATAGTTCACTTCAGATTTACTGTATCTCTCTGACCTTCTTATTGACGATGAAACACAGTAATTGCATCGGAATTAAATAGAAAAGGCACAATGCCGACTTAAGTACTAGAAGACTGACTCTTACTACTGTCTATGCTTTGAACCATTCCTGTGACACTAGTTATAGACTCCGATGATTCACTCCAGGTTTACTGTATCCCTTGGACCTTCGTATTGACGATGAAACACAGAAATTGCATCGGAATTAAATACAAAAGGCACAATGCCGACTTAAGTACATGAAGACTGACTCTTCTTACTGCCTATGTTTTGAACCATTCCTGTGACTCTAGTTATAGATTCCGATGGTTCACTTCAGATTTACTGTATCCCTTGGACCTTCTTATTGACGATGAAACACATAATTGCATCGGAATTAAATACAAAAGACACAATGCCGAATTAAGTACAAGAAGACTGACTCTTCTTACTGTCTATGTTTTGAACCATTCCTGTGACTCTAGTTATAGATTCCGATGCTTCACTTCAGGTTTACTGTATCCCTTGGACCGTCTTATTGACAATGAAACACAGAAATTGCATCGGAATTAAATAGAAAAGGCACATTGCAGACTTAAGTACTAGAAGACTGACTCTTCCTACTGTCTGTGCTTTGAACCACTCCTGTGACACTAGTTATAGATTCCGATGCTTCACTTCAGGATTACTGTATCCTCTGACCTTCGTAGTGACGATGAAACACAGAAATTGCATCGGAATTAAATACAAAAAGCACAATGCCGACTTAAGTACAAGAATACTGACTCATCTTACTGTCTATGCTTTGAATCGTCCCTGTGACACTAGTTATAGATTCCGATGCTTCACTCCAGGTTTAATGTATTCCTTGGACCTTCATATTGACGATGAAACACAGAAATTGCATCGGAATTAAATACAAAAGGCATAATGCCGACTTAAGTACTAAAAGACTTACTCTTCTTACTGACTATGTTTTGAACCATTCCTGTGACACTAGTTATAGACTCCGATGCTTCACTTCAGGTTTACTGTATCCCTCTGACCTTGTTATAGACGACGAAACACAGAAGTTGCATCGGAATTAAATACAAAAGGCACAATGCCGACTTAAGTACAAGAAGACTGACTCTTCTTACTGTCTATGTTTTGAACCATTCCTGCGACACTAGTTATAGATTCCGATGCTTCAATTCATTTCTACTGTATCCCTCTGACCTTCTTATTGACGATGAAACACAGAAATTGCAACGGAATAAATACAAAAGGCACAATGCCGACTAAAGTACAAGAAGACTGACTCTTCTTACTGTCTATGTTTTGAACCATTCCTGTGACTCTAGTTATTGATTCCGATGCTTCACTTCAGGTTTACTGTATCCCTTGGACCGTCTTATTGACGATGAAACACCGAAATTGCATCGGAATTAAATAGAAAAGGCACAATGCAGACTTAAGTACTAGAAGACTGACTCTTCCTACTGTCTGTGTTTTGAACCACTCCTGTGACACTAGTTACAGATTCCGATGCTTCACTTCAGGTTTACTGTATCCCTTGGACCTTCTTATTGACGATGAAACACAGAAATAGGATCAGAATTAAATAGAAAATGCACAGTGATGACTTAAGTACAAGAAGACTGTCTCTTCTTACTGACTATGCTTTAAACCAATCCTGTGACACTAATTATAGATTCCGATGCTTCACTCCAGGCTTAATGTATCCCTTGGACCTTCTTATTGACAATGAAATACAGAAATTGCATCGGAATAAAATACAAAAGGCACAAAGCCGACTTAAATACAAAAAGACTTACTCTTGTTACTGACTATGTTTTGAACCGTTCCTGTGACACTAATTACAGATTCCGATGCTTCACTTCAGGTTTACTGTATCCCTCTGACCTTCTTATTGACGATGAAACACAGAAGTTGCATCGGAATTAAATACAAAAGGCACAATGCCCACTTAAGTACAAGAAGACTGACTCTTCTTACTGCCTATGTTTTGAACCATTCCTGCGACTCTAGTTATAGATTCCGATGGTTCACTTCAGATTTACTGTATCCCTCTGACCTTCTTATTGACGATGAAACACAGAAATTGCATCGGAATTAAATAGAAAAGGCACAATGCCGACTTAAGTACTAGAAGACTGACTCTTACTACTGTCTATGTTTTGAACCACTCCAGTGACACTAGTTATAGATTCCGATGCTTCACTTCAGGTTTACTGTATCCCTGGGACCTTCTTATTGACGATGAAACACAGAAATTGCGTCGGAATTAAATACAAAAAGCACAATGCCGACTTAAGTACAAGAATACTGACTCATCTTACTGTCAATGCTTTGAACCGTCCCTGTGACACTAGTTATAGATTCCGATGTTTCACTCCAGGTTTAATATATCCCTTGGACCATCTTATAGACGATGAAACACAGAAACTGCATCGGTATTAAATATAAAAGGCCCAATGCCGACTTAAGTACAAGAAGACTGACTGTTCTTACTGACTATGTTTGAACCATTCCTGTGACACTAGTTATAGATTCCGATGCTTTACTTCAGGTTTACTGTATTCCTCTGACCTTCTTATTGACGATGAAACACAGAAATTGCATCGGAATTAACTACAAAAGGCATAATACCGACTTAAGTACAAGAAGACTGACTCTTCTTACTGACTAGGTTTTGAACCATTCCTGTGACACTAGTCATAGATTCCGATGCTTAACTTTAGGATTACTGTATCCCTTGGACCGTCTTATTGACGACGAAACACAGAAATTGCATCGGAATTAAATACAAAAGGCACAATGCCGACATAAGTACAAGATGACTGACTCTTCTTACTGACTAAGATTTGAACCATTCCTGTGACACTAGTTATAGATTCCGATGCTTCACTTCAGGTTTACTGTATCCCTCTGGCCTTATAAACGATGAAACAAAGAATTGCATCGGAATTAAATACAAAAGACACAATGCCGAATTAAGTACAAGAAGACTGACTCTTCTTACTGTCTATGTTTTGAACCATTCCTGTGACACTAGTTATAGATTCCGATGCTTCACTTCAGGATTACTGTATCCCTCTGACCTTCGTAGTGACGATGAAACACAGAAATTGCATCGGAATTAAATACAAAAAGCACAATGCCGACTTAAGTACAAGAATACTAACTCATCTTACTCTCTATGCTTTGAATCGTCCCTGTGCCACAAGTTATAGATTCCGATGCTTCACTCCAGGTTTAATGTATCCCTTGGACCTTCTTATTGACGATGAAATACAGAAATTGCATCGGAATTAAATACAAAAGGCATAATGCCGACTTAAGTACCAAAAGACTTACTCTTCTTACTGACTATGTTTTGAACCATTCCTGTGACACTAGTTATAGACTCCGATGCTTCACTTCAGGTTTACTGTATCCCTCTGACCTTGTTATTAGACGACGAAACACAGAAGTTGCATCGGAATTAAATACAAAAGGCACAATGCCGTCTTAAGTACAAGAAGACTGACTCTTCTTACTGTCTATGTTTTGAACCATTCCTGTGACACTAGTTATAGATTCCGATGCTTCAATTCATTTCTACTGTATCCCTCTGACCTTCTTATTGACGATGAAACACAGAAATTGCATCGCAATTAAATACAAAAAGCACAATGCCGACTCAAGTACAAGAAGACTGACTCTTATTACTGACTATGTTTTGAACCATTCCTATGGCACTAGTTAGAGATTCCGATGCTTCTCATCCGGTTTAATGTATCCCTCTGAACTTCTTATTGACGATGAAACACATAAATAGCATCGGAATTAAATACAAAAGGCACAATGCCGACTTAAGTACATTTAGACTGACACTTCCTACTGTGAATGTTTTGAACCACTCCTGTGACACTAGTTATAGATTCCGATGCTTCACTTCAGGTTTACTGTATCCCTTGGACCTTCTTATTGACGATGATACACAGAAATTGCATCGGAATTATATACAAAAGGCACAATGCCGACCTAACTACATGAAGACTGACTCTTCTTCCTGACTATGCTTTGAACCATTCCTGTGACACTTGTTATAGATTCCGATGCTTAACTTCAGGATTACTGTATCCCTCTGACCTTCTTAGTGACGATGAAACACCGAAATTGCATCGGAATTAAATACAAAAAGCACAATGCCGACTTAAGTACAAGAACACTGACTCATCTTACTGTCTATGCTTTGAGTCGTCCCTGTGACACTAGTTATAGATTCCGATGCTTCACTCCAGGTTTAATGTATCCCTTGGACCTTCTTATTGACGATGAAACATAGAAATTGCATCGGAATTAAATACAAAAGGCATAATGCCGACTTAAGTACAGAAAGACTTACTCTTCTTACTGACTATGTTTTGAACCATTCCTGTGACACTAGTTATAGACTCCGATGCTTCACTTCAGGTTTACTGTATCCCTCTGACCTTCTTATTGACGACGAAACACAGAAGTTGCATCGGAATTAAATACAAAAGGCACAATGCCGACTTAAGTACAAGAAGACTGACTCTTCTTACTATCTATGCTTTGAACCATTCCTGTGACACTAGTTATAGATTCCGATGTTTCAATTCAGGTATACTGTATCCCTTGGACCTTCTTATAGACGATGAAACACAGAAATTGCAACGGAATTAAATACAAAAAGCACAATGCCGACTTAAGTACAAGAAGACTGACTCTTCTTACTGACTATGTTTTAACCATTCCTGTGACACTAGTTACAGATTCCGATGCTTCACTTCAGGTTTACTGTATCCCTCTGACCTTCTTATTGACGATGAAACACAGAAGTTGCATCGGAATTAAATACAAAAGGCACAATGCCGACTTAAGTACAAGAAGACTGACCCTTCTTACTGTCTATGTTTTGAACCATTCCTGTGACACTAGTTATAGATTCCGATGCTTCAATTCAGGTCTACTGTTTCCCTTGAACCTTGTTATTGACGATGAAACACAGAAATTGCATCGGAATTAAATACAAAAGGCACAATGCCGACTTAAGTACAAGAAGACTGTCTCTTCTTACGGACTATGTTTTGAACCATTCCTGTGGCACTAGTTATAGATTCCGATGATTCACATCAGGTTTACTGTATCCCTCTTACCTTCTTATTGACGATGAAACACAGAAATTGCATCGGAATTAAATACAAAAGGCACAATGCCGACTTAAGTACATGTAGACTGACACTTCCTACTGTTAATGATTTGAACCATTCCTGTGACACAAGTTATAGATTCCGATGCTTCACTTCAGGTTTACTGTATCCCTCTGACCTTCTTATTGGCGATGAAACACAGAAATTGCATCGGAATTAATTACAAAAGGCACAATGTCGAATTAAGTAAAAGAAGTCTGACTCCTCTTACTGTCAATGTTTTGAACCATTCCTGCGACACTAGTTATAGGTTCCGATGCTTCACTCCAGGTTTACTGTATCCCTAGGACCTTCTTATTGACGATGAAACACAGAAATAGGATCAGAATTAAATAGAAAACGCACAGTGATGCCTTAAGTACAGGAAGACTGTCTCTTCTTACTGACTATGGTTTGCACCAATCCTGTGACACTAATTTTAGATTCCGATGCTTCACTCCAGGTTTATTGTATCCCTTGGACCTTCTTATTGACAATGAAACACAGAAATTGCATCGGAATAAAATACAAAAGGCACAAAGCCGACTTAAGTACAAAAAGACTTACTCTTCTTACTGACTATGTTTTGAACCATTCCTGTGACACTAGTTACAGATTCCGATGCTTCACTTCACGTTTACTGTATCCCTCTGACCTTCTTATTGACGATGAAACACAGAAGTTGCATCGGAATTAAATACAAAAGGCACAATGCCGACTTAAGTACAAGAAGACTGACTCTTCTTACTGTCTATGTTTTGAACCATTCCTGTGACACTAGTTATAGATTCCGATGCTTCAATTCAGGTCTACTGTTTCCCTTGGACCTTCTTATTGACGATGAAACACAGAAATTGCATCGGAATTAAATACAAAAGGCACAATGCCGACTTAAGTACAAGAAGACTGACTCTTCTTACTGACTATGTTTTGAACCATTCCTGTGGCACTAGTTATAGATTCCGATGATTCACATCAGGTTTACTGTATCCCTCTTACCTTCTTTTTGACGATGAAACACAGAAATTGCATCGGAAAGGCACAATGCCGACTTAAGTACATGTAGACTGACACTTCCTACTGTGAATGATTTGAACCATTCCTGTGACACAAGTTATAGATTCCGATGCTTCACTTCAGGTTTACTGTATCCCTCTGACCTTCTTATTGGCGATGAAACACAGAAATTGCATCGGAATTAATTACAAAAGGCACAATGTCGAATTAAGTAAAAGAAGGCTGACTCTTCTTACTATCAATCTTTTGAACCATTCCTGTGACACTAGTTATAGGTTCCGATGCTTCACTCCAGGTTTACTGTATCCCTTGGACATTCTTATTGACGATGAAACACAGTAAGAGCATCAGAATTAAATAGAAAAAGCACAGTGATGACTTAAGTACAAGAAGACTGTCTCTTCTTACTGACTATGCTTTGAACCAATCCTGTGACACTAATTATAGATTCCGATGCTTCACTCCAGGTTTAATGTATCACTTGGACCATCTTATTGACAATGAAACACAGAAATTGCATCGGAATTAAATACAAAAGGCACAATGCCGACTTAAGTACAAAAAGACTTACTCTTCTTACTGACTATGCTTTGAACCATTCCTGTGACACTAGTTATAGACTCCGATGCTTTACATCCGGTTTACTGTATCCCTCTGAACTTCATATTGACTATGAAACACATAAATAGCATCGGAATTAAATACAAAAGGCACAATGCCGACTTAAGTACATTTAGACTGACACTTCCTACTGTGAATGTTTTTAACCACTCCTGTGACACTAGTTATAGATTCCGATGCTTCACTTCAGGTTTACTGTATCCCTTGGACCTTCTTATTGACGATGATACACAGAAATTGCATCGGAATTATATACAAAAGGCACAATGCCAACCTAACTACAAGAAGACTGACTCTTCTTCCTGACTATGCTTTGAACCAGTCCTGTCACACTAGTTATAGATTCCGATGCTTAACTTCAGGATTACTGTATCCCTCTGACCTTCTTAGTGACGATGAAACACAGAAATTGCATCGGAATTAAATACAAAAAGCACAATGCCGACTTAAGTACAAGAATACTGACTCATCTTACTGTCTATGCTTTGAATCGTCCCTGTGACACTAGTTATAGATTCCGATGCTTCACTCCAGGTTTAATGTATCCCTTGGACCTTCTTATTGACGATGAAACATAGAAATTGCATCGGAATTAAATACAAAAGGCATAATGCCGACTTAAGTACCCAAAGACTTACTCTTCCTACTGACTATGTTTTGAACCATTCCTGTGACACTAATTATAGACTCCGATGCTTCACTTCAGGTTTACTGTATCCCTCTGACCTTCTTATTAACGACGAAACACAGAAGTTGCATCGGAATTAAATACAAAAGGCACAATGCCGACTTAAGTACAAGCAGACTGACTCTTCTTACTATTTATGTTTTGAACCATTCCTGTGACACTAGTTATAGATTCCGATGTTTCAATTTAGGTGTACTGTATCCCTTGGACCTTCTTATTGACGATGAAACACAGAAATTGCAACGGAATTAAATACGAAAAGCACAATGCCGACTTAAGTACAAGAAGACTGACTCTTCTTACTGACTATGTTTTAAACTATTCCTGTGGCACTAGTTATAGATTCCGATGCTTCACATCCGGTTTACTGTATCCCTCTGACATTCTTATTGACGATGAAACACAGAAATAGCATCGGAATTAAATACAAAAGGCACAATGACGACTTAAGTACATGTAGACTGACACTTCCTACTGTGAATGTTTTGAACCATTCCTGTGACACAAGTTATAGATTCCGATGCTTCACTTCAGGTTTACTGTATCCCTCTGACCTTCTTATTGACGTTAAAACACAGAAATTGCATCGGAATTAATTACAAAATGCACAATGCCGACTTAAGTAAAAGAATTCTGACTCTTCTTACTGTCAATGTATTGAACCATTACTGTGACACTAGTTATAGATTCCGATGCTTCACTCCAAGTTTACTGTATCCCTTGGACCTTCTTATTGACGATGAAACACAGAAATGGGATCAGAATTAAATAGAAAATGCACAGTGATGACTTAAGTACAAGAAGACTGTCTCTTCTTACTGACTATGCTTTGCACCAATCCTGTGACACTAATTATAGATTCCGATGCTTCACTCCAGGTTTATTGTATCCCTTGGACCTTCTTATTGACAATGAAACACAGAAATTGCATCGGAATAAAATACAAAAGGCACAAAGCCGACTTAAGCACAAAAAGACTTACTCTCCTTACTGACTATGCTTTGAACCATTCCTGTGACACTAGTTATAGATTCCGATGCTTAACTTCAGGATTACTGTATCCGTCTGACCTTCTTAGTGACGATGAAACACAGAAATTGCATCAGAATTAAATACAAAAAGCACAATGCCGACTTAAGTACAAGAATACTGACTCCTCTTCCTGTCTATTTTTTGAATCGTCCCTGTGACACTAGTTATAGATTCCGATGCTTCAATTCAGGTCTACTGTATCCCTTGGACCTTCTTATTGACGATGAAACACAGAAATTGCATCGGAATGAAATACAAAAAGCACAATGCCGACTTAAGTACAAGAGGACTGACTCTTCTTACTGACTATGTTTTGAACCATTCCTGTAGCAGTAGTTATAGATTCCGATGCTTCACATCCGGTTTACTGTATCCCACTAACCTTCTTATTGACGATGAAACACAGAAATAGCATCGGAATTAAATACAAAAGGCACAATGCCGGCTTAAGTACATGTAGACTGACACTTCCTACTGTGAATGATTTGAACCATTCCTGTGACACAAGTTATAGATTCCGATGCTTCACTTCAGGTTTTCTGTATCCCTCTGACCTTCTTATTGACGTTGAAACACAGAAATTGCATCGGAATTAATTACAAAAGGCACAATGCCGATTTAAGTAAAAGAAGTCTGACTCCTCTTACTGTCAATGTTTTGAACCATTCCTGTGACACTAGTTATAGATTCCGATGCTTCACTCCAGGTTTACTGTATCCCTTGGACCTTCTTATTGACGATGAAACAGAGAAATAGGGTCAGAATTAAATAGAAAATGCACAGTGATGACTTAAGTACAAGAAGACTGTCTCTTCTTACTGACTATGCTTTGAACCTATCCTGTGACACTAATTATAGATTCCGATGCTTCACTCCAGGTTTAATGTATCCCTTAAACCTTCTTATTGACAATGCAACACAGAAATTGCATCGGAATTAAATACAAAATGCACAATGCCGACTTAAGTACATGAAGACTGGTTCTTCTTACTGCCTATGCTTTGAACCATTCCTGTGACTCTAGTTATAGATTCCGATGCTTCACTTCAGGTTTACTGTATCCCTCTGACCTTCTTATTGACGATGAAACACAGAATTGCATCGGAATTAAATACAAAAGGCACAATGCCGAATTAAGTACAAGAAGATTGACTCTTCTTTCTGTCTATGCTTTGAAAAATTCCTGTGACACTAGTTATAGACTCCGATGCTTCACTCCAGGTTTACTGTATACCTTGGACCTTCGTATTGACGATGAAACACAGAAATTGCATCGGAATTAAATACAAAATGCACAATGCCGACTTAAGTACATGAAGACTGACTCTTCTTTCTGCCTATGTTTTGAACCATTCCTGTGACTCTAGTTATAGATCCCGATGGTTCACTTCAGATTTACTGTATCCCTCTGACCTTCTTATTAACGATGAAACACAGAAATTGCATCGGAATTAAATAGAAAAGGCACATTGCCGGCTTAAGTACTAGAAGACTGACTCTTACTACTGTCTATGTTTTGAACCACTCCAGTGACACTAGTTATAGATTCCCATGCTTCACTTCAGGTTTACTGTATCCCTTGGACCTTCTTATTGACGATCAAACACAGAAATTGCATCGGAATTAAATACAAAAGGCACAATGCCGACTTGAGTACAAGATGACTGACTGTTCTTACTGACTATGTTTGGAACCATTCCTGTGACACTAGTAATAGATTCCGATGCTTCACATCAGGTTTACTGTATTCCTCTGACCTTCTTATTGACGATGAAACACAGAAATTGCATCGGAATTAACTACAAAAGGCATAATACCGACTTAAGTACAGGAAGACTGACTCTTCTTACTGACTATGTTTTGAACCATTCCTGTGACACTACTCATAGATTCCGATGCTTAACTTCAGGATTACTGTATCCCTTGGACCGTCTTATTGACGACGAAACACAGAAATTGCATCGGAATTAAATACAAAAGGCACAATGCCGACATAAGTACAAGATGACTGACTCTTCTTACTGACTAAGTTTTGAACCATTCCTGTGACATTAGTTATAGATTCGGATGCTTCACTTCAGGTTTACTGTATCCCTCTGGCCTTATTGACGATGAAACACAGAATTGCATCGGAATTAAATACAAAAGACACACTGCCGAATTAAGTACAAGAAGACTGACTCTACTTTCTGTCTATAGTTTGAACCATTCCTGTGACACAAGTTATATACTCCGATGCTTCACTCCAGGTTTACTGTATCCCTTGGACCTTCTTATTGACGATGAAACACAGAAATTTCAACGGAATAAATACAAAAGGCACAATGCCCACTTAAGTACAAGAAGACTGACTCTTCTTAGTGTCTATGTTTTGAACCATTCCTGTGACTCTAGTTATAGATTCCGATGCTTCAGTTCAGGTTTACTGTATCCCTTGGACCGTCTTATTGACGATGAAACACAGAAATAGCATCGGAATTAAATACAAAAGGCACAATGACGACTTAAGTACATGTAGACTGACACTTCCTACTGTGAATGTTTTGAACCATTCCTGTGACACAAGTTATAGATTCCGATGCTTCACTCCAGGTTTACTGTATCCCTCTGACCTTCTTATTGACGTTAAGACACAGAAATTGCATCGGAATTAATTACAAAAGGCACAATGCCGACTTAAGTGAAAGAATTCTGACTCTTCTTACTGTCAATGTATTGAACCATTACTGTGACACTAGTTATAGATTCCGATGCTTCACTCCAAGTTTACTGTATCCCTTGGACCTTCTTAGTGACGATGAAACACAGAAATAGGATCAGAATTAAATTGAAAATGCACAGTGATGACTTAAGTACAAGAAGACTGTCTCTTCTTACTGACTATGCTTTGCACCAATCCTGTGACACTAATTATAGATTCCGATGCTTCACTCCAGGTTTATTGTATCCCTTGGACCTTCTTATTGACAATGAAACACAGAAATTGCATCGGAATAAAATACAAAAGGCACAAAGCCGACTTAAGTACAAAAAGACTTACTCTTCTTACTGACTATGCTTTGAACCATTCCTGTGACACTAGTTATAGATTCCGATGCTTAACTTCAGGATTACTGTATCCCTCTGACCTTCTTAGTGACGATGAAACACTGAAATTGCATCAGAATTAAATACAATAAGCACAATGCCGACTTAAGTACAAGAATACTGACTCCTCTTACTGTCTATTCTTTGAATCGTCCCTGTGACACTAGTTATAGATTCCGATGCTTCAATTCAGGTCTACTGTATCCCTTGGACCTTCTTATTGACGATGAAACACTGAAATTGCATCGGAATGAAATACAAAAAGCACAATGCCGACTTAAGTACAAGAGGACTGACTCTTCTTACTGACTATGTTTTGAACCATTCCTGTAGCACTAGTTATAGATTCCGATGCTTCACATCCGGTTTACTGTATCCCACTGACCTTCTTATTGACGATGAAACACAGAAATAGCATCGGAATTAAATACAAAAGGCACAATGCCGACTTAAGTACATGTAGACTGACACTTCCTACTGTGAATGTTTTGAACCATTCCTGTGACACGAGTTATAGATTCCGATGCTTCACTTCAGGTTTTCTGTATCCCTCTGACCTTCTTATTGACGTTGAAACACAGAAATTGCATCGGAATTAATTACAAAAGGCACAATGCCGATTTAAGTAAAAGAAGTCTGACTCCTCTTACTGTCAATGTTTTGAACCATTCCTGTGACACTAGTTATAGATTCCGATGCTTCACTCCAGGTTTACTGTATCCCTGGGACCTTCTTATTGACGATGAAACAGAGAAATAGGATCAGAATTAAATAGAAAATGCACAGTGATGACTTAAGTACAATAAGACTGTCTCTTCTTACTGACTATGCTTTGAACCAATCCTGTGACACTAATTATTGATTCCGATGCTTCACTCCAGGTTTAATGTATCCCTTAAACCTTCTTATTGACAATGCAACACAGAAATTGCATCGGAATTAAATGCAAAATGCACAATGCCGACTTAAGTACATGAAGACTGATTCTTCTTACTGCCTATGTTTTGAACCATTCCTGTGACTCTAGTTATAGATTCCGATGCTTCACTTCAGGTTTACTGTATCCCTCTGACCTTCTTATTGACGATGAAACACAGAATTGCATCGGAAATAAATACAAAAGGCACAATGCCGAATTAACTACAAGACGACTGACTCTTCTTTCTGTCTATGCTTTGAACCATTCCTGTGACACTAGTTATAGACTCCGATGCTTCACTCCAGGTTTACTGTATACCTTGGACCTTCGTATTGACGATGAAACACAGAAATTGCATCGGAATTAAATACAAAATGCACAATGCCGACTTAAGTACATGAAGACTGACTCTTCTTACTGCCTATGTTTTGAACCATTCCTGTGACTCTAGTCATAGATTCCGATGGTTCACTTCAGATTTACTGTATACCTCTGACCTTCTTATTGACGATGAAACACAGAAATTGCATCGGAATTAAATAGAAAAGGCACAATGCCGGCTTGAGTTCCAGAAGACTGACTCTTACTACTGTCTATGTTTTGAACCACTCCAGTGACACTAGTTATAGATTCCCATGCTTCACTTCAGGTTTACTGTATCCCTTGGACCTTCTTATTGACGATGAAGCACAGAAATTGCATCGGAATTCAATACAAAAGGCACAATGCCGACTTAACTACAAGAAGACTGACTCTTCTTACTGACTATGCTTTGAACCATTCCTGTGACACTAGTTATAGATTCCGATGCTTAACTTCAGGATTACTGTATCCCTCTGACCTGCTTAGTGACGATGATACACAGAAATTGCATCGGAATTAAATACAAAAAGCACAATGCCGACTTAAGTACAAGAATACTGACTCATCTTACTGTCAATGCTTTGAACCGTCCCTGTGACACTAGTTATAGATTCCGATGTTTCACTCCAGGTTTAATGTATCCCTTGGACCAACTTATAGACGATGAAACACAGAAATTGCATCGGTATTAAATATAAAAGGCCCAATGCCGACTTGAGTACAACAAGACTGACTGTTCTTACTGGCTATGTTTGGAACCATTCCTGTGACACTAGTTATAGATTCCGATGCTTCACATCAGGGTTACTGATTTCCTCTGACCTTCTTATTAACGATGAAACACAGAAATTGCATCGGAATTAACTACAAAAGGCATAATACCGACTTAAGTACAAGAAGACTGACTCTTCTTACTGACTATGTTTTGAACCATTCCTGTGACACTAGTCATAGATTCGGATGCTTAACTTCAGGATTACTGTATCCCTTGGACCGTCTTATTGACGACGAAACACAGAAATTGCATCGGAATTAAATACAAAAGGCACAATGCCGACATAAGTACAAGATGACTGACTCTTCTTACTGACTAAGTTTTGAACCATTCCTGTGACACTAGTTATAGATTCCGATGCTTCACTTCAGGTTTACTGTATCCCTCTGGCCTTATTGACGATGAAACACAGAATTGTATCGGAATTAAATACAAAAGACACAATGCCGAATTAAGTACAAGAAGACTGACTCTTCTTAGTGTCTATGTTTTGAACCATTGCTGTGACTCTAGTTATAGATTCCGATGCTTCAGTTGAGGTTTACTGTATCCCTTGGACCGTCTTATTGACGATGAAACACAGAAATTGCATCGGAATTAAATAGAAAAGGCACAATGCAGACTTAAGTACTAGAAGACTGACTCTTCCTACTGTCTGTGTTTTGGACCACTCCTGTGACACTAGTTATAGACCCCGTTGCTTCACTTCAGGTTTACTGTATCCCTCTGACCTTGTTATTGACGACGAAACACAGAAGTTGCATCGGAATTAGATACAAAAGGCACAATGCCGACTTAAGTACAAGAAGACTGACTCTTACTACTGTCTATGTTTTGAACCACTCCAGTGACACTAGTTATAGATTCCCATGCTTCACTTCAGGTTTACTGTATCCCTTGGACCTTCTTATTGACGATCAAACACAGAAATTGCATCGGAATTAAATACAAAAGGCACAATGCCGACTTGAGTACAAGATGACTGACTGTTCTTACTGACTATGTTTGGAACCATTCCTGTGACACTAGTTATAGATTCCGATGCTTCACATCAGGTTTACTGTATTCCTCTGACCTTCTTATTGACGATGAAACACAGAAATTGCATCGGAATTAACTACAAAAGGCATAATACCGACTTAAGTACAGGAAGACTGACTCTTCTTACTGACTATGTTTTGAACCATTCCTGTGACACTACTCATAGATTCCGATGCTTAACTTCAGGATTACTGTATCCCTTGGACCGTCTTATTGACGACGAAACACAGAAATTGCATCGGAATTAAATACAAAAGGCACAATGCCGACATAAGTACAAGATGACTGACTCTTCTTACTGACTAAGTTTTGAACCATTCCTGTGACATTAGTTATAGATTCGGATGCTTCACTTCAGGTTTACTGTATCCCTCTGGCCTTATTGACGATGAAACACAGAATTGCATCGGAATTAAATACAAAAGACACACTGCCGAATTAAGTACAAGAAGACTGACTCTACTTTCTGTCTATAGTTTGAACCATTCCTGTGACACAAGTTATATACTCCGATGCTTCACTCCAGGTTTACTGCATCCCTTGGACCTTCTTATTGACGATGAAACACAGAAATTGCACGGAATAAATACAAAAGGCACAATGCCCACTTAAGTACAAGAAGACTGACTCTTCTTAGTGTCTATGTTTTGAACCATTCCTGTGACTCTAGTTATAGATTCCGATGCTTCAGTTCAGGTTTACTGTATCCCTTGGACCGTCTTATTGACGATGAAACACAGAAATAGCATCGGAATTAAATACAAAAGGCACAATGACGACTTAAGTACATGTAGACTGACACTTCCTACTGTGAATGTTTTGAACCATTCCTGTGACACAAGTTATAGATTCCGATGCTTCACTTCAGGTTTACTGTATCCCTCTGACCTTCTTATTGACGTTAAGACACAGAAATTGCATCGGAATTAATTACAAAAGGAGCAATGCCGACTTAAGTAAAAGAATTCTGACTCTTCTTACTGTCAATGTATTGAACCATTACTGTGACACTAGTTATAGATTCCGATGCTTCACTCCAAGTTTACTGTATCCCTTGGACCTTCTTAGTGACGATGAAACACAGAAATAGGATCAGAATTAAATTGAAAATGCACAGTGATGACTTAAGTACAAGAAGACTGTCTCTTCTTACTGACTATGCTTTGCACCAATCCTGTGACACTAATTATAGATTCCGATGCTTCACTCCAGGTTTATTGTATCCCTTGGACCTTCTTATTGACAATGAAACACAGAAATTGCATCGGAATAAAATACAAAAGGCACAAAGCCGACTTAAGTACAAAAAGACTTACTCTTCTTACTGACTATGCTTTGAACCATTCCTGTGACACTAGTTATAGATTCCGAATCTTAACTTCAGGATTACTGTATCCCTCTGACCTTCTTAGTGACGATGAAACACAGAAATTGCATCAGAATTAAATACAAAAAGCACAATGCCGACTTAAGTACAAGAATACTGACTCCTCTTACTGTCTATTCTTTGAATCGTCCCTGTGACACTAGTTATAGATTCCGATGCTTCAATTCAGGTCTACTGTATCCCTTGGACCTTCTTATTGACGATGAAACACTGAAATTGCATCGGAATGAAATACAAAAAGCACAATGCCGACTTAAGTACAAGAGGACTGACTCTTCTTACTGACTATGTTTTGAACCATTCCTGTAGCACTAGTTATAGATTCCGATGCTTCACATCCGGTTTACTGTATCCCACTGACCTTCTTATTGACGATGAAACACAGAAATAGCATCGGAATTAAATACAAAAGGCACAATGCCGACTTAAGTACATGTAGACTGACACTTCCTACTGTGAATGTTTTGAACCATTCCTGTGACACAAGTTATAGATTCCGATGCTTCACTTCAGGTTTTCTGTATCCCTCTGACCTTCTTATTGACGTTGAAACACAGAAATTGCATCGGAATTAATTACAAAAGGCACAATGCCGATTTAAGTAAAAGAAGTCTGACTCCTCTTACTGTCAATGTTTTGAACCATTCCTGTGACACTAGTTATAGATTCCGATGCTTCACTCCAGGTTTACTGTATCCCTTGGACCTTCTTATTGACGATGAAACAGAGAAATAGGATCAGAATTAAATAGAAAATGCACAGTGATGACTTAAGTACAATAAGACTGTCTCTTCTTACTGACTATGCTTTGAACCAATCCTGTGACACTAATTATTGATTCCGATGCTTCACTCCAGGTTTAATGTATCCCTTAAACCTTCTTATTGACAATGCAACACAGAAATTGCATCGGAATTAAATGCAAAATGCACAATGCCGACTTAAGTACATGAAGACTGATTCTTCTTACGTGCCTATGTTTTGAACCATTCCTGTGACTCTAGTTATAGATTCCGATGCTTCACTTCAGGTTTACTGTATCCCTCTGACCTTCTTATTGACGATGAAACACAGAATTGCATCGGAAATAAATACAAAAGGAACAATGCCGAATTAACTACAAGAAGACTGACTCTTCTTTCTGTCTATGCTTTGAACCATTCCTGTGACACTAGTTATAGACTACGATGCTTCACTCCAGGTTTACTGTATACCTTGGACCTTCGTATTGACGATGAAACACAGAAATTGCATCGGAATTAAATACAAAATGCACAATGCCGACTTAAGTACATGAAGACTGACTCTTCTTACTGCCTATGTTTTGAACCATTCCTGTGACTCTAGTCATAGATTCCGATGGTTCACTTCAGATTTACTGTATCCCTCTGACCTTCTTATTGACGATGAAACACAGAAATTGCATCGGAATTAAATAGAAAAGGCACAATGCCGGCTTAAGTACTAGAAGACTGACTCTTACTACTGTCTATGTTTTGAACCACTCCCGTGACACTAGTTATAGATTCCCATGCTTCACTTCAGGTTTACTGTATCCCTTGGACCTTCTTATTGACGATGAAGCACAGAAATTGCATCGGAATTCAATACAAAAGGCACAATGCCGACTTAACTACAAGAAGACTGACTCTTCTTACTGACTATGCTTTGAACCATTCCTGTGACACTAGTTATAGATTCCGATGCTTAACTTCAGGATTACTGTATCCCTCTGACCTGCTTAGTGACGATGATACACAGAAATTGCATCGGAATTAAATACAAAAAGCACAATGCCGACTTAAGTACAAGAATACTGACTCATCTTACTGTCAATGCTTTGAACCGTCCCTGTGACACTAGTTATAGATTCCGATGTTTCACTCCAGGTTTAATGTATCCCTTGGACCAACTTATAGACGATGAAACACAGAAATTGCATCGGTATTAAATATAAAAGGCCCAATGCCGACTTGAGTACAAGAAGACTGACTGTTCTTACTGGCTATGTTTGGAACCATTCCTGTGACACTAGTTATAGATTCCGATGCTTCACATCAGGGTTACTGATTTCCTCTGACCTTCTTATTGACGATGAAACACAGAAATTGCATCGGAATTAACTACAAAAGGCATAATACCGACTTAAGTACAAGAAGACTGACTCTTCTTACTGACTATGTTTTGAACCATTCCTGTGACACTAGTCATAGATTCGGATGCTTAACTTCAGGATTACTGTATCCCTTGGACCGTCTTATTGACGACGAAACACAGAAATTGCATCGGAATTAAATACAAAAGGCACAATGCCGACATAAGTACAAGATGACTGACTCTTCTTACTCACTAAGTTTTGAACCATTCCTGTGACACTAGTTATAGATTCCGATGCTTCACTTCAGGTTTACTGTATCCCTCTGGCCTTATAGACGATGAATCACAGAATTGTATCGGAATTAAATACAAAAGACACAATGCCGAATTAAGTACAAGAAGACTGACTCTTCTTAGTGTCTATGTTTTGAACCATTGCTGTGACTCTAGTTATAGATTCCGATGCTTCAGTTGAGGTTTACTGTATCCCTTGGACCGTCTTATTGACGATGAAACACAGAAATTGCATCGGAATTAAATAGAAAAGACACAATGCAGACTTAAGTACTAGAAGACTGACTCTTCCTACTGTCTGTGTTTTGGACCACTCCTGTGACACTAGTTATAGACTCCGATGCTTCACTTCAGGTTTACTGTATCCCTCTGACCTTGTTATTGACGACGAAACACAGAAGTTGCATCGGAATTAGATACAAAAGGCACAATGCCGACTTAAGTACAAGAAGACTGACTCTTCTTACTGTCTATGTTTTGAACCATTCCTGTGACACTAGTTATAGATTCCGATGCTTCAATTCATTTCTACTGTATCCCGTGGACCTTCGTATTGACGATGAAACACAGAAATTGCATCGGAATTAAATACTAAAAGCACAATGCCGACTTAAGTAGAAGAAGACTGACTCTTCTTACTGACTATGTTTTGAACCATTCCTGTGGCACTAGTTAGAGATTCCGATGCTTCACATCCGGTTTACTGTATCCCTCTGACATTCTTATTGACGATGAAACACAGAAATAGCATCGGAATTAAATACAAAAGGCACAATGCCGACTTAAGTACATGTGGACTGACACTTCCTACTGTGAATGTTTTGAACCATTCCTGTGACACAAGTTATAGATTCCGATGCTTCACTTCAGGTTTACCGTATCCCTCTGACCTTCTTATTGACGTTGAAACACAGAAATTGCATCGGAATTAATTACAAAAGGCACAATGCCGACTAAAGTAAAAGAAGTCTGACCCTTCTTACTGTCAATGTTTTGAACCATTCCTGTGACACTAGTTATAGCTTCCGATGCTTCACTCCAGGTTTACTGTATCCCTTGGACCTTCTTATTGACGATGAAACACAGAAATAGGATCAGAATTAAATAGAAAATGCACAGTGATAACTTAAGTACAACAAGACTGTCTCTTCTTACTTACTATGTTTTGAACCAATCCTGTGACACTAATTATAGATTCCGATGCTTCACTCCAGGTTTAATGTATCCCTTTGACCATCTTATTGACAATGAAACACAGAAATTGCATCGGAATTAAATACAGAAGGCACAATGCCGACTTAAGTACAAAATGACTTACTCTTTTTACTGACTATGTTTGAACCATTCCTGTGACACTAGTTACAGATTCCGATGCTTCACTTCAGGTTTACTGTATCCCTCTGACCTTCTTATTGACGATGAAACACAGAAGTTGCATCGGATATAAATACAAAAGGCACAATGCCGACTTAAGTAAAAGAAGACTGACTCTTCTTACTGTCTATGTTTTGAACCATTCCTGTGACACTAGTTATAGATTCCGATGCTTGAATTCAGGTCTACTGTTTCCCTTGGACCTTCTTATTGACGATGAATCACAGACATTGCATTGGAATTAAATACAAAAGGCACAATGACGACTTAAGTGCAAGAAGACTGACTCTTCTTACTGACTATGTTTCGAACCATTCCTGTGGCACTAGTTATAGATTCCGATGCTTCACATCAGGTTTACTGTATCCCTCTTACCTTCTTATTGACGATGAAACACAGAAATTGCATCGGAATTAAATACAAAAGGCACAATGCCGACTTAAGTACATGTAGACTGACACTTCCTACTGTGAATGTTTTGAAACATTCCTGTGACACAAGTTATAGATTCCGATTCTTCACTTCAGGTTTACTGTATCCCTCTGACCTTCTTATTGGCGATGAAACACAGAAATTGCATCGGAATTAATTACAAAAGGCATAATGCCGAATTAAGTAAAAGAAGTCTGACTCTTCTTACTGTCAATGTTTTGAACCATTCCTGTGACACTAGTTATAGATTCCGATGCTTCACTCCTGGTTTACTGTATCCCTTGGACCTTCTTATTGACGATGAAACACAGAAAGAGCATCAGAATTAAATAGAAAAAGCACAGTGATGACTTAAGTACAAGAAGACTGTCTCTTCTTACTGACTATGTTTTGAACCAATCCTGTGACACTAATTATAGATTGCGATGCTTCACTTCAGGTTTACTGTATCCCTTGGACCTTCTTATTGACGATGAAACGCAGAAATTGCATCGGAATTAAATACAAAAGGCACGATGCCGAGTTAAGTACAAGAATACTGACTCATCTTACTTTCTATGCTTTGAACCGTCCCTGTGACACTAGTTATGGATTCCGATGCTTCACTCCAGGTTTACTGTACCCCTCTGACCTTCTTACTGACGATGAAACACAGATATTGCATCGAAATTAAATACAAAAGGCACAATACCGACATAAGTACAAGAATACTGACTCTTCTTACTGACTATGTTTTGTACAATTCCTGTGACACTAGTCATAGATTCCGATGCTTAACTTCAGGATTACAGTATCCCTTGGACCTTCTTATTGACGATGAAACACAGAAGTTGCATCGGAATTAATTAGAAAAGGCACAATGCCGACTTAAGTTCAAGAAGACTGACTCTTCTTACTGTCTATGTTTTGAACCATTCCTGTGACAATAGCTATAGATTCCGATGCTTCAATTCAGGTCTACTGTATCCCTTGGACCTTCTTATTGACGATGAAACACAGAAATTGCATCGGAATTAGATACACAAGGCACAATGCCGACTTAAGTACAAGAAGACTGACTCTTCATTCTTACTATGCTTTGAACCATTCCTGTGACAATAGCTATAGATTGCGATGCTTCACTTCAGGTTTACTGTATCCCTTAAACCTTCTTATTAACGATGAAACGCAGAAATTGCATCGGAATTAAATACAAAAGGCACAATGCCGACTTAAGTACAAGAAGACTGACTCTTCTTACTGTCTATGTTTTGAACCATTCCTGTGACACTAGTTATAGATTCCGATGCCTTAATTCAGGTCTACTGTATCCTTTGGACCTTCTTATTGACGATGAAACACAGAAGTTGCATCGGAATTAAATACAAAAGGCACAATGCCGACTTAAGTTCAAGAAGACTGTTTCTTCTTACTGTCTATGTTTTGAACCATTCCTGTGACACTTGTTATAGATTCCGATGCCTTATTTCAGGTCTACTGTATCCCTTGGACCTTCTTATTGACGATGAAACACAGAAATTGCATCGGAATTAAATACAAAAAGCACAATGCCGACTTAAGTACAAGAAGACTGACTCTTCTTACTGACTATGTTTGAACCATTCCTGTGACACTAGTTATAAATTCGGATGCTTCACATCAGGTTTACTGTATCCCTATGACCTTCTTATTGACGGTGAAACACAGAAATTGCATCGGAATTAAATACAAAAGGCACAAAGCCGACTTAAGTACATGTAGACTGACTCTTCCCACTGTGAATGTTTTGAACCATTCCTGTGACATAAGTTATAGGTTCCGATGCTTCACTTCAGGTTTACTGTATACCTCTGATCTTCTTATTGACGATGAAACACAGAAATTGCATCGAAATCAATTACAAAAGGTACAATGCTGACTTAAGTAAAAGAAGTCTGACTCTTCTTACTGTCAACGTTTTGAACCATTCCTGTGACACTAGTTATAGATTCCGATGCTTCACTCCAGATTTACTGTATCCCTTGGACCTTCTTCTTGACGATGAAACACAGAAATTGCATCAGAAATTAATAGAAAACGCACAATATCGACATAAGTACAAGAAGACTGACTCTTCTTACTGACCATGATATGAACCATTCCTGTGACACTAGTTATAGATTCCGATGCTTCGCTTCAGATTTACTGTATCCCTCTGACCTTCTTATTGACGATGAAACACAGAAATTGCATCGGAATTAAATACAAAAGGCACAATGCCGAATTAAGTACTAGAAGACTGACTCTTCTTACTGTCTATGTTTGGAACCATTCCTGTGACACTAGTTATAGACTCCGATGCTTCACTCAAGGTTTACAGTATCCCTCTGACCTTCTTATTGACGATGAAACACAGTAATTGCATCAGAATTAAATACAAAAGGCACAATACCGACATAAGTACAAGATTACTGACTCTTCTTACTGACTATGTTTTGTACAATTCCTGTGACACTAGTCATAGATTCCGATTCTTAACTTCAGGATTACTGTATCCCTTGGACCTTCTTATTGACGATGAAACACAGAAGTTGCATCGGAATTAAATAGAAAAGGCACAATGCCGACTTAAGTACAATAAGACTGACTCTTCTTACTGTCTATAATTGAACCATTCCTGTGACAATAGCTATAGATTCCGATGCTTCAATTCAGGTCTACTGTATCCCTTGGACCTTCTTATTGATGATGAAACACAGAAATTGCATCGGAATTAAATACAAAAGGCACAATGCCGACTTAAGTACAAGAAGACTGACTCTTCTTACTGTCTATGATTTGAACCATTCCTGTGACTCTAGTTACAGATTCCGATGCTTCACTTCAGGTTTACTGTATCCCTCTGACCTTCTAATTGACGATGAAACACAGAAGTTGCATCGGAATTAAATACAAAAGGCACAATGCCGACTTAAGTACAAGAAGACTGTTTCTTCTTACTTTGTATGATTTGAACTATTCCTGTGACACTAGTTACAGATTCCGATGCTTCAATTCAGGTCTACTGTATCCCTTGGACCTTCTTATTGACGATGAAACACAGAAATTGCATCAGAATTAAATACAAAAAGCACAATGCCGACTTAACTACAAGAAGACTGACTCTTCATACTGACAATGTTTGAACCATTCCTGTGACACTAGTTATAGATTCGGATGCTTCACATCAGGTTTACTGTATCCCTCTGACCTTCTTAATGACGGTGAAACACAGAAATTGCATCGGAAATAAATACAAAAGGCACAAAGCCGACTTAAGTACCTGTAGACTGACTCTTCCTACTGTGAATGTTTTGAACCATTCCTGTGACATAAGTTATAGGTTCCGATGCTTCACTTCAGGTTTACTGTCTACCTCTGACCTTCTTATTGCCGATGAAACACAGAAATTGCATCGAAATCAATTACAAAAAGTACAATGCCGACTTAAGTACAAGAAATCTGACTCTTCTTACTGTCAATGTTTTGAACCATTCCTGTGACACTAGTTATAGATTCCGATGCTTCACTCCAGGTTTACTGTATCCCTTGGACCTTCTTATTGACGATGAAACACAGATATTGCATATGAATTTAATAGAAAATGCACAATACCGATATAAGTACAAGAAGACTGACTATTCTTACTGACTATGATGTGAACCATTCCTGTGACACTACTTATAGATTCCGATACTTCGCTTCAGGTTTACTGTATCCCTCTGACCTTCTTAGTGATGATGAAACACAGAAATTGCATCGGAATTAAATACAAAAGGCAAAATGCCGAATTAAGTACAAGAAGACTGACTCTTCTTACTGACTATGTTTTGAACCATTTCTGTGACACTAGTTATAGACTCCGTTGCTTCACTCCAGTTTTACTGTATCCCTCTGACCTTCTTATTGACAATGAAACACAGATATTTCATCGGACTTAAATACAAAAGGCACAATGCCGACTTAAGTACAAGAAGACTGACTCTTCTTACTGTCTCTGCTTTGAACCATCCCTGTGACACTAGTTATAGATTCCGATGCTTCACTCCAGGTTTGCTGTATAACTTGGTCCTTCTTATTGACGATGAAACACAGAAATTGCATCGGAATTAAATTCAAAAGGCACAATGCCGACTTAAGTACATGCAGACTGACTCTTCTTACTGTGAATGTTTTGAACCATCCCTGTGACACAAGTTATAGATTGCGATGCTTCACTTTAGGTTTACTGTATCCTCCTGACCTTCTTATTGACGATGAAACACAGAAATTGCATCGGAATTAATTACAAAAGGCACAATGCCGACTTATGTAAAAGACGTCTGACTCTTCTTACTGTCAATGCTTTGAACCATTCCTGTGACACTAGTTATAGATTCCGATGCTTCACTCCAGGTTTACTGTATCCCTTGGACCTTCTTCTTGACGATGAAACACAGAAATTGCATCAGAAAGTAATAGAAAATGCACAATACCGACATAAGTACAAGAAGACTGACTCTTCTTACTGACCATGATATGAACCATTCCTGTGACACTAGTTATAGATTCCGATGCTTAACTTCAGGATTACTGTATCCCTCTGACCTTCTTAGTGACGATGAAACACAGAAATTGCATCGGAATTAAATAAAAAAGCACATTGCCGACTTAAGTACAAGAATACTGACTCATCTTACTGTCTATGTTTTGAACCGTCCCTGTGACACTAGTTATAGATTCCGATGCTTCACTCCAGGTTTACTGTATCCCTTGGACCTTCTTATTGACGATGAAACATAGAAATTGCATTGGAATTAAATACAAAAGGCACAATGCCGACTTAAGTACAAGAAGACTGACTCTTCTTACTGACTATGTTTCGAACCATTCCTGTGGCAGTAGTTATAGATTCCCATGGTTCACTTCAGGTTCACTGTATCCCTCTGACCTTCTTATTGACGATGAAACACAGAAATTGCATCGGAAATTAATACAAAAGGCACAATGCCGAATTAAGTACAAGAAGACTGACTCTTCTTACTGTCTATGCTTTGAACCATTCCTGTGCCACTAGTTATAGACTCCGGTCCTTCACTTCAGGTTTACTGTTTCCCTTGGACCTTCTTATTGACGATGTAACACAGAAATTGCATCGGAATTAAATACAAAAGGCACAATGATGACTTAAGTAAAAGAGGTCTGACTCTTCTTACTGTCTATGATTTGAACCATTCCTGTGACACTAGTTACAGATTCCGATGCTTCACTCCAGGTTTACTGTATCCCTTGGACCTTCTTATTGACGATGAAACACAGAAATTGTATCAGAAATAAATACGAAAGGCATAATGCCGACTTAAGTACAAGTAGACAGACCCTTCTTACTGACTATGTTTTGAACCATTCATGTGACTCTAGTTATTGATTCCGATGCTTCACCTCAGGTTTACTGTATCCCTCTGACCTTCTTATTGACGATGAAACACAGAAATTGCATCGGAATTAAATACAAAAGGCACAATGCCGAATTAAGTACAAGAAGACTGACTCTTCTTACCTTCTATGTTTTGAACCATTCCTGTGACACTAGTTATAGACTCCAATACTTCACTCCAGGTTTACTGTATCCCTTGCACCTTCTTATTGACAATGAAACACAGATATTTCATCGGACTTAAATACAAAAGGCACAATGCCGACTTAAGTACAAGAAGACTGACTCTTCCTACTGTCTCTGCTTTGAACCATCCCTGTGACACTAGTTATAGATTCCGATGCTTCACTCCAGGTTTGCTGTATAACTTGGTCCTTCTTATTGACGATGAAACACAGAAATTGCATCGGAATTAAACACAAAAGGCACAATGCCGACTTAAGTACAAGAATACTGTCTCTACTTACTTTCTATGTTTTGAACCGTCCCTGTGACACTAGTTATAGATTCCGATGCTTCACTCCATATTTACTGTATCCCTTAGTGATGTTGTTATTTAATGGTAAGTTGGAAATTAAGATTCAGCTTACTGTTTTATCAATCACAATTGGCGTAAGAATCATGGATTGACCATTGTCATAAAATATTGCATTATGAGATGTGATTAGTTTTTACTTGCAGTTTCGCGTGGCTTGAGGCAGTCACAACTAGCGTGCCATGGATTAAGAAATTGCATTATCGTCTTTCTAATTACTTCATGATCGTAGATACGATCATACCCAGTTGTGAAGTTATTTTTATGACAAAACAATTTCCTAAGGGACCAGAAAGTTCTTAAGGGCGCAAAAACAACTGTAACATCACACAAAAGGGAAATTCGATATTAAAGCTGATGCAAGAAGACGATAAAACAGTTTTCTTTTTATCAATGTAACATGCACATTAGACTGCTGATCTTGGTGTCTGTAATATTAGCAAAATGCATAATTAAAATGAAAATAATACTGAGGAGATAATAGGAATGAGAACTGCAAAATGATTCAGTATTCCCAGAACAAATATTTATTATAAACTAAAACATATATCGTACCTTAAGCTTAATACAACAATGACGGTAGATTTTTTTGTCCATATCATGTCCATTGAGCGCTCTTTTATATAGCCATTGTCCTCCTGAGTCGCTCGTGCTTCGTCACGGTAAGTTACAACAGTTCTTCTTCCTACACTTCACTCAAAACTTAGACGGAACACGTTTTTATATATTTAGTAAAAATAATTAGATCAGACCGCCACAAATCTGCGTCCGTCTTACTCGAGAAAAACAGTAAAAGTCTTTTTAGCGCTCAAGGCTTCATTTGTTCTCCAGCGAACAAAATAGTGAAGGATCGCATATCCATCCGTACTTTTCTGTTTATATTGCTGCCCAAAGACGACGAATAACATTATCTAGAAAATTCCACCGTCGTCATGCGACGCCTTATTATATATTAATCATTCTTTATAAACAAGTATTTGCCTTCTGGCTGAATTTGCTGTTTTAATTAAGCCAAAAATAGCGAATATCACATTGCCTCCCATGAGGAGAGAGGGAATGCCGAAGGATTACCTCGATCCTCATGTCCTCATGAGATATTCGTGATTTTTGGTGTGACATTTACATAACGTTACTGGCGTACAAAGTACATAAATTGAAATCACATTTATAAACATATATCAGATATTTATCATTTTTCAAAATAAAGTTTTTCATTCTTTGTTCATCAGTCACTTCATTCCATAATACCAAGACTGACATTTATGTGCATTTTTAAGTTTGGTCCTTATTTGCTTATAACAGTAAGTGAACGTTCATTTCGCTCTTCAGGGGATAGAATTCAGAAATTACTTTCTCTTGAGCTTAACAACTAATACATGAGTACAGTGAGTGCTTATTTTCACTAAACTAGAGTGGACAATGTTCGAGCATCTGTTGACTCATTGTGGTTCAATTACAGTTTAATAACGTAGCACTACACTTCGTGATGCTTTCACTTTCTGTGTTAGCTGTCTACGGCGTTCATCATGCAGTACATCTGTCCTTTCCACTGTGGTGCCAGGAATTCAAGTGGCTTCCCGGGTTTTTATTTACAATATGAAACAGAAGAAGTGGAAAATTATTAGTATGACTTACAAACTACTGGATACATTTGTTAAGGATCGGGACTGGTCTGGAGTTTAGGGTCTTCCTATAGTGACAATTCATTTTCTTTGTCCATCAAGAGACAGGATTATAATTCATTTTAGCAGTGTTCAGGAGTGCCGGTATTAATGGCTTTAAGGCCTGAGTAATCTAACAATCTACTTCTCACTCATCTTAACTTCAACTCAAGAAAATTGCTTAATTTACATATGAAAATGTAGTCACTCAAGTGTACAAATGTCTTTCCTCCAGTATGTACGATTGAAGTCATGGCGGTTAGCAGTTTGAAGTTTGGATTGTTTCGTCACCCACACGTCAGCCACTCACAGCGGCTGCACAGTGTTGCGTGAGCTCCAATACTCAGTATCCGTTCGCGCTCAGGCTGTAACAGAGCTGCTGGTCGTCGAGTGCTCCCTTTTTTTTTTTTATGAACTTCGTATCACACGAGTGCATCGATACAAACACCTCGCGCGCGTTTCCCATCGGAGGAGCCGGACACTGAAGTTGCCTCCATACTTCTGTCAACTGCCTCCCATGAGGCTCACAGGTAAGTGACGACGAATGTTTTAGCTGTCGCTGCACTTAGAACAACACTGAACTTTGCGTTGCACCTGTTGTCGTAGCCTTGACTTCTTTTTTACACTTGCAGTACAACACTACCACTAGTATACAGTGAACAGTTATTTTTATTATGCACGTCGCACTTTAGTGTGCATCTTCACACAGCATTCGTGCTTAGTTCCTTCGCCGATGGAGTTCATTTACAAAACAATCAATTTTGCACGTTTCCTCCACTGGTATAGAAAGACTTATATTCTACTATTTACAAAATATCACTTACGAGCTAATATTTACAATTAATGGTCACTCCTTTTGTTAAGTCCAGTGAACAACTGCTTTATGAATGGACTCTTTATATCTCAAGATTTGCTTTCACTAGTGAACCTAAAAATATTCTTTCAAACTTTCTTTTAAGTGCTCATCTCCTCATTATGAAAACTACAGGTTTCGCAACACTCGTTGCATTTATTCTTTAGTGCACCCAAGATCATTTTCTACTGCCACGCAGCATATCTACTACTTAACGAGTATGCATTTAACGCTGAATCTTTTTTTTTTTTGCTTGCCAAATTTGTTTTTATATTTGAGGGCAGACTGGATAACAATAGGTCTCCCTCTTCGCTTCATGTACTCAGCAATCGTTCTCTGTTAAAAAAAAAAATAGGGTAACGCGTGTCTACTATTTTTTTTTTTTTTTTTTTGCATGAATGGAATTACCGACAGTTCACTGGGTTTACGCAACCGGTCCATAACAAACATTACCAAAGCTAGCGAAGTTCATCACGCTACGTGTCTCATTTCTCATAAGCACTGCTTTGCTTTGAAGCACACGTGCCTTTTACAAGTCGACCCTTGGTCTGGGTTAATGAACCAGGATCAAAAGGAACGGGCACAAGGAAAATGGATTTCATAAGAGGAGTGTCTTAGGAGACATTTTTGCAATAAAATCTGCATGTAAATAAAATTATCTTAATAAACATAGGCACATATATAAACTTCAACCTCCTTCCTTACAGCATGCTTTGCTACTTCTACGTCTTACTCTGGTTATAGTCAGTATTAAGTTTAAATATCAGTGAATTGCTTGTTCTTTGGATTAGCCTTCAATTAGGGTATTGAATGGTCGCTAGATTACACTACAGATCTTCTGAAGATCTTTACTTGGACTTATTTATGATACAGGTGGCTTGCTGTGTGGTTATTTAGTACCTCGATTCTACTGAAATCAATTCGTCAGCTAACATTCCTCATATACTCTTTACATTGGGCTCAGATCACAGGGAAATAGTTTACTTTCATAGCAATTAGTGGCCTCGTGGAGTACTTACGCTACATTATTGATGCTTCATGGTTTGCCTCTATTTGTACTATATTTCACCTAACTTAGTTTACTACAGCTTATTGTGTCCTTGCGTGAACACATGTGGGTTACCACTTGTTTTTCCATTTAACAGCACGCTTTAACTGAACTTTAAGCTATTTCTTCTACTCCTGTCCACTGTCTGGAGTGTTTGAACGTGTACCTTTTTTTTTTTTTTTTTAAGCAGGTAATTTGGGCTTTTACAACAGAACTTCAAGTACTTACATTACTAAAAATAAATCTATCTTCTTGTACCTTGAGAGAAGTGCTTATTTACGCATCCTTCTCCATTTCTCACCTTTACATATTTATATAGCTCCGGGCAATCGCCTCGCAAGCACTTTTTTTCTTATTACTAACTTAAAATTAAATTGAAATTCTTGGTGCAACCTCAATTTCCTGCTTCAGCTTGTTGAAGAAATATCAGTTCATGTCCATCACTATAAACAATTTTTCCATACATAGCATTTAATACTTAAAGATGACATGTAGTAGCCGTTACCATGTAGTCAGTGCGCTGTTCAACACAATACTTATCATTAACAGTTCACACAAGGAAATTTCCAGTACGCAAGAGGTAAGAAACCAAAACAGATGCTATCTGCAGTTGAGGCTGTGTCTGTAAACTAACTCTCTGTTTCAATGGACCAATCGCTCCCGATATGGAGCAGCCCTGAATCGGCAATGATAAAACTTTTGAAACAGAAGACACCTGTCTGAAGAGACATGATGACATCACATTGATGTTTGCTCCTGTATCAACAATGGCTGTGACAGGAATGTTGGCAATAGAAATCTTAATCGAAGCCTGGACCTGTTCATCATAAATGTCATTAATGTCTTGAGCTTCTAGGTCAGGTGCAAGGTCATCTCGTAAGTCGGTCTCATGGTCGTACCGTATCGTATTAACATACTCAGAATCAGAGTATTCGTTAGTACCCCCACTGGAACCGGCAGCGACCTCTAGGAGGCTGAAAGGCGCTGCCTCTAATTTTCCGCAGGATGTTTAACCTGTTTGTCATTCATGGCCTTAAGTGTTTGTTCCGTTTCATATTGGTGCTGGTTATGTGGTACAAATGCCGGTGTAGAGGGGTAAAATCCACTGGGTGCATTCACTTGTGAATAGAATACTTGAGAAGGCTGATGTCGCCCGATCTTTTGGTTGCCGGCAAAACCATTTCCTTGTGAAGGAAAGTTCGCATTTGGTGCCATTTGAAAATTGTTCCGCGGTCCTCTATTCTGTGAAAAGTTGTTCTTATGTTGTGCTGGGTGGCCTCCGCCTTGCCCATGCTACTTGCTATATTTCGACCTATAACTTTGATTGTACACTGGTCCATTTGAAAAATTACCACTAGTTTGTGGAGAATTTCCATACTGCTCAGGCGCAGAATTAAAGGGTGGGTTTCCATACTGATGTTGTACCTGGTGGTTGTAAATTGGGTGGTATCTCTGCTGATTACTGTAATTGGTTTTCTGCTTCCGTTTAAAGTTATTGCCGTTTGCGTTTTGATAACCGCTGGCAGGTTGGTAACAGCGGTCGCAGTAGCTCGCTCTCTCCTTGGGCGCATTGTTGTCCGCGTGCGATGCATTCTGCTGGCTGCCAGGGAAGAATTTGCCGCTGCCAACCTTGGAGCGCACATCCTCGCTAATTATATCTAAGGGATCCAGCACAGAAAGGAATACATCCGTGTCTTCTTCGGACACATTTACTAATTTCTCTCTAATAGACACAGGGAGTTTGCTTTTGAGAATCATAATTACGTCCTTGGAAGAAATCGGAGAATCCCAGAATTTAATTTTTGCTAGATACTTCTCAAAGTATCGCCGGAGACTTCCACGCTTCTCATTGAAAATTTCCGCACCATACACCTCCTTCCTTAATCTTTGCTGTACCCCATTACTCCAAAATTTTGCCAAGAACATTTTCTCAAACTCTTCATAATTCCTACACGTGTCTACCATTTCCGTTCCCCATAATGCTGCATCACCAGAAATAAAGCCAGTGACGAACTGAATACGCTGTCTGTCTGTCCAGATCCTGGGAAATATGCCGGAAAAATTCTTTAGGAACACGATGGGGTGTATTTCTCGCTTCTGCGGATGAAAAACAGGAAAAGTGCGATGCCTAATCACACTTTCCTCTTGCATTAAACTCACGATTGTGGGCGGATCATTTAGTTTCCCTACTCGGGACTCAACAGGACTGTTGTTTTGCATGTAATCAGGCGATGAACGATAAGGAGTTGACTGACATTCGTCACCGTCTAAAGAGTTGTTCCCTATAGTTTGCGTATGTGTGTGCGGATTTTCTACCCAGTTTCTCAGCATTCTGACTTCGTCCACTACTTGCTGCTTCCACTCAGGAAGATCCCGTGTAAGTGTCCTCCGAATCTGTCCCAATTCAGAAACTACTGTGTCTCCCGACTTACCAGGAGCAGCTAAGATTTCATAAGTTACATCCTTGACAGTCTCCCTGAGCTCCTCCCTGACCTTCTTTTCGATAAAAATATCTTTACCCTTTATCCATTCACTGTAGTGTTCCGACAATGCCTCCGCGTGTGCTTTCACGGTGCTCTTAATCTGTTCTTCAATATTGATTGAGTCTATCTGCCTCGACAGATCCTCCACTACACCTTCAATGTCAGATACTGCATGTCTAACTGAGTTTATTTCTTTGGTAGCTGCCTGAATTTTTGTGTTTAATGTTCCAGATACTTCAGCTATTTCACTTTTCACCTGTTTCTGCATTTTCTGAATTTGATCACTGATCTTAGTTTGCACCTCACCCAAATGGGTATTTAATTCAGCCGTAATTTCTTTATGCAGATCTGTTTTGATTGTGCCTAGCTCTGTTTTTAATGATTCGCTTACAGCATCTAGTCGGGCGTTAACAGTCTCATTTTGTGTTTTTATAGTCTCATTTTGTGTTTTTTATATTCTCATTTACTGCGTCAAACTGTTGTTTCAGCATTTCCATTAACGCACCGAGGTCATTTGTAGCTGCAGCGGGACGAGTTTGGACTTCAGGGTCACTTTCCCCTGTTACAGACATGGTTAGTTCAGTTTCCACACGGGAACCTACCGTTCGCGATCGTAAAGGGTATGGAATACTATTAACGTCTTCACTCCCGTCTCCTGTTGTCACCTGTCTCTGTTTACTATCTGCCATTTTCGTCAGTAAATCAGGTGCTACGCAAGGCTTTCGTCGTTTGTCAGTGATGTGGTGAGTCCGCTAAGAGCACCGCTCTCGCGTGAGCAACAAATGAAATTCTATCTGGCGAGAAGACAAGATGGAACCTAACCGTTTCAGACAAATGAATCAAGATGCTCTTCACTGCAAATTGCACACACTATCCTCCATGTTGAAAATGTAATACAGCTATACTAACAATGGGGAGAAATAATTTCTATTATCAGACTACGAATAATTTTACTTTGAAAGATAAAATAAAGCAGATTTTCTATAGCGGGAAGGAGATAGAAAGGATGTGGATCGACTTGGAAAAGCAACGTTGCTACTAAAGCACTACACTGCGTATGCAAAATTCTGACTTACTTTTTGATGGCTTGAATACCGCTATGTTGTCTCAGCAAATTCACGTCTCTTTTCTTTTCTTTTCTCTCGGTAATTAAACTGCGTTATTGACCGTTATTCTCACAGAGAGACGATGTGTACATGAAACGACAGAACATTTATTAACACAAGCACATAGAAAATTTTCCAAGAATTTGAACTAATTTTTGGTCATGTCCCTGTTCGGGCGCCAAGTGTGATGTTACAAAATAGAAGTGATGTTGTTATTCAATGGAAAGTTGGAAATTAAGATTTAGCTTACTGTTTTATCAATCACAATTGGCGTAAGAATCATGGATTGACCATTGTCATAAAATATTGCATTATGAGATGTGATTAGTTTTTACTTGCAGTTTCGCGTGGCTTGAGGCAGTCACAACTAGCGTGCCATGGATTAAGAAATCGCATTATCGTCTTTCTAATTACTTCATGATCGTAGATACGATCATACACGGTTGTGAAGTTATTGTTATGACAAAACAATTTCCTAAGGGACCAGAAAGTTCTTAAGGGCGCAAATACAACTGTAACATCACACAAAAGGGAAATTCGATATTAAAGCTGATGCAAGAAGACGATAAAACAGTTTTCTTTTTATCAATGTAACATGCACATTAGGCTACTGATCTTGGTGTCTGTAATATTAGCAAAATGCATAATTAAAATGAAAATAATACTGAGGAGATAATAGGAATGAGCACTGCAAAATGATTCAGTATTCCCAGAACAAATATTTATTATAAACTAAAACATGTATCGTACCTTAAACTTAATACTACAATGACGGTAGATTTTTTTGTCCATATCATGTCCATTGAGCGCTCTTTTATATAGCCATTGTCCTCTTGAGTCGCTCGTGCTTCGTCACGGTAAGTTACAACAGTTCTTCTTCCTACACTTCACTCAAAACTTAGACGGAACACGTTTTTATTTATTTAGTAAAAATAATTAGATCAGACCGCCACAAATCTGCGTCCGTCTTACTCGAGAAAAACAGTAAAAGTCTTTTTAGCGCTCAAGGCTTCATTTGAATCTTCCTGCAGGAGAGCTTCTGTAAAGTTTGGAAGGTAGGAGACGAGTTACTGGCAGAAGTAAAGCTGTGAGTACCGGGCGTGACTCGTGCTTCGGTAGCTCAGTTGGTAGAGCACTTGCCCGCGAAAGGCAAAGGTCCCGAGTTCGAGTCTCGGTCGGGCACACAGTTTTAATCTGCCAGGAAGTTTCAAGTCAGCGCACACTCCGCTGCAGTGTGTAAATCTCATTCATGGCTTCATTTGTTCTCCAGCGAACAAAAAAGTGAAGGATCGCATATCCATTCGTACTTTTATGTTTATATTGTGGCCCAAAGCGACGAATTACATTATCTACAAAATTCCACCGTCGCCATGCGACGCCTTATTATATATTAATCATTCTTTATAAACAAGTATTTGCCTTCTGGCTGAATTTGCTGTTTCAATTAAGCCAAAAATAGCGAATATCACACCTTGGACCTTCATATTGACGATGAAACACAGAAATTGCATCGGAATTAAATACAAAAGGCACAATGCCGACTTAAGTACAAGAAGACTGACTCTTCTAACTGTCTATGATTAGAACCATTCCTGTGACACTAGTTATAGATTCCGATGCTTCATTTCAGGTTTACTGTATCCCTCTGACCTTCGTATTGACGATGAAACACAGAGAATGCATCGGAATTAATTACAAAAAGCACAATTCCGACTTAAGTACATGTAGACTGACTCTTCCTACTGTGAATGTTTTGAACCATTCCTGTGACATAAGTTATAGATACCGATGCTTCACTTCAGGTATACTGTATCCCTCTGACCTTCTTATTGGCGATGAAACACAGAAATTGCATCGGAATTAATTACAAAAGGCACAATGGCGACTTAAGTAAAAGAAGTCTGACTCTTCTTACTGTCAATGTTTTGAACCATTCCTGTGACACTAGTTACAGATTCCGATTCTTCGCTTCAGGTTTACTGTATCCCTCTGACCTTCTTGTTGACTATGAAACACAGAAATTGAATCGACATTTAATACAAAAGCACAATGCCGAATTAAGTACAAGAACACTGACTCTTCTTACTGTCTATGTTTTGAACCATTCCTGTGACACTAGTTATAGTCTCCGATGCTTCACTAAAGGTTTACTGTATCCCTATGACCTTCCTATTGACGATGAAACACAGAAATTGCATCGGAATTAAATACAAACGGCACAATACGACATAAGTACAAGAATACTGACTCTTCTTACTGGCTATGTTTTGAACCATTCCTGTGACACTAGTTATAGATTCCGATGCTTCACATCAGGTTTACTGTATCCCTCTGACCCTCTTATTGACGATGAAACACAGAAATTGCATCGGAATTAAATACAAAAGGCACAATGCCGACTTAAGTACATGTAGACTGACTCTTCCTACTGTGAATGTTTTGAACCATTCCTGTGACACAAGTTATAGATTCCGATGCTTAACTTCAGGATTACTGTATCCCTTGGACCTTCTTATTGACGATGAAACACAGAAGTTGCATCGGAATTAAATACAAAAGGCACAATGCCGACTTAAGTACAATAAGACTGACTCTTCTTACTGTCTATGTTTTGAACCATTCCTGTGACACTAGTTATAGATTCCGATGCTTCAATTCAGGACTACTGTATCCCTTGGACCTTCTTATTGACGATGAAACACAGAAATTGCATCGGAATTAAATACAAAATGCACAATGATGACTTAAGTACAAGAAGACTGACTCTTCTTACTGACTATGTTTTGAACCATTCCCGTGACACTAGTTATAGATTCCGACGCTTCACATCAGGTTTACTGTATCCCTCTGACCCTCTTATTGACGATGAAACACAGAAATTGCATCGGAATTAAATACAAAAGGCCCAATGCCGACTTAAGTACATGTAGACTGACTCTTCCTACTGTGAATGTTTTGAACCATTCCTGTGACACATGTTATAGATTCTGATGCTTAACTTCAGGTTTACTGTATCCCTTGGACCTTCTTATTGACGATGAAACACAGAAGTTGCATCGGAATTAAATACAAAAGGCACAATGCCGACTTAAGTACAAGAAGACTGACTCTTCTTACTGTCTATGTTTTGAACCATTCCTGTGACACTAGTTATAGATTCCGATGCTTCAATTCAGGTCTACTGTGTCCCATGGACCTTCTTATTGACGATGAAACACAGAAATTTCATCGGAATTAAATACAAAATGCACAATGCCGACTTAAGTACAAGAAGACTGACTCTTCTTACTGACTATGTTTTGAACCATTCCCGTGACACTAGTTATAGATCCGACGCTTCACATCAGGTTTACTGTATCCCTCTGACCTTCTTATTGACGATGAAACACAGAAATTGCATCGGAATTAAATACAAAAGTCCCAATGCCGACTTAAGTACATGTAGACTGACTCTTCATACTGTGAATGTTTTGAACCATTCCTGTGACACTAGTTATAGACTCCGATGCTGCACTTCAGATTTACTATATCCATTGGACCTTCTTATTTACGATGAAACACAGATATTGCATCGAAATTAAATAGAAAAGGCACAATGCCGACTTAAGTACAAGAATACTGACTCATCTTACTGTCTATGCTTTGAACTGTCCCTGTGACATTAGTTATAGATTCCGATGCTTCATTTTAGGTTTACTGTATCCCTTGGACCTTCTTATTGACGATGAAACATAGACATTGCATCAGAATTAAATAGAAAATGCACAATGATGACTTAAGTACAAGAAGACTGACTCTTCTTACTGACTATGGTTTAAACCGTTCCTGTGACACTAGTTATAGATTCCGATGCTTCACTTCAGGTTTACTGTATCCCTTGGACCTTCTTATTTACGATGAAACACAGATATTGCATCGAAATTAAATAGAAAAGGCACAATGCCGACTTAAGTACAAGAATACTGACTCATCTTACTGTCTATGCTTTGAACTGTCCCTGTGACATTAGTTATAGATTCCGATGCTTCATTTTAGGTTTACTGTATCCCTTGGACCTTCTCATTGACGATGAAACACAGAAATTGCAACGGAAATAAATACAAAAGGCACAATGCCGACTTAAGTACAAGAGGACTGACCCTTCTTACTGCCTATGTTTTGAACCACTGATGAAACTTTAGTTATCGATCCGATGGATCACTTCAAGTTTACTGTATCCCTCTGACCTTCTTGTTGACGATGAAACACAGAAATTCCATCGGAATTAAATACAAAAGGCACAATGCCGAGTTAAGTAGAAGAAGTCTGACTCTTCTTACTGTCTATGTTTTAAACCATTCCTGTGACAATAGTTATAAACTCTAATACTTCACTCCAGGTTTAGTGAATCCCTTGGAACTTATTATTGTCGATGAAACACAGACATTTCATCGGAATTAAATACAAAAGACACAATGCCGAATTAAGTACAAGAAGACTGACTCTTCTTACTGTCTATGTTTTGAACCATTCCTGTGACACTAGTTATAGATTCCGATGCTTCACTCCAGGTTTACTGTATCCCTTGGACCTTCTTCTTGACGATGAAACACAGAAATTGCATCAGAATTAAATAGAAAAGGCACAATGCCGACATAAGTAGAAGAAGACTGACGCTTCTTACTGACTATGTTTGAATCATTCCTGTGACACTAGTTACAGATTCCGATGCTTCACTTCACGTTTACTGTATCGCTTGGACCTTCTTATTGACGATGAAACACAGATATTGCATCGGAATTAAATACAAAAGCACAATGCCGACTTAAGTACAAGAAGACTGACTCTTCTCACTGTTTATGTTTTGAACCATTGATGTGACACTAGTTATAGATTCCGATGCTTCACTTCAGGTTTACTGTATCCCTCTGACCCTCCTATTGACGATGAAACACAGAAATTGCATCAGAATTAAATACAAAAGGCACAATGCCGACTTACGTACAAGAAGACTGACTCTTCCTACTGTCTATGCTTTTAACCATTCCTGTGACACTAGTTATAGATTCCGATGCTTCACTTCAGGTTTACAGTGTCCCTCTGACCTTCTTGTTGACGATGAAACACAGAAATTGCATAGGAATTAAATACAAAAAGCACAATGCCGACTTAAGTACTTGAAGACTGACCCTTCTTACTGACTATGTTTTGAACCATTCCTGTGACACTAGTTATAGATTCCGATGCTTTGCATCAGGTTTACTGTATCCCTCTGACCTTCTTATTGACAATGAATCACCGAAATTGCATCGGAATTAAATACAAAAGGCCCAATGCCGACTTAAGTACATGTAGACTGACTTTTCCTACTGTGAATGTTTTGAACCATTCCTGTGACACATGTTATAGATTCCGATGCTTAACCTCAGGTTTACTGTATCCCTTGGACCTTCTTATTGACGATGAAACACAGAAATTATATCGGAATTTAATACAAAAGGCACAATGCCGACTTAACTACAAGAACACTGACTCATCTTACTAACTATGCCTTGAACCACTCCTGTGACATTAGTTATAGATTCCGATGCTTCACTTCAGGTTTACTGTATCGCTTGGACCTTCTTATTGGCGATGAAACACAGATATTGCATCGGAATTAAATGGAAAAGCACAATGCCGACTTAAGTACAAGAAGACTGATTCTTCTCACTGTTTATGTTTTGAACCATTCCTGTGACACTAGTTATAGATTCCGATGCTTCACTTCAGGTTTACTGTATCCCTCTGACCTTCATATTGACGATGAAACACAGAAATTGCATCCGAATTAAACACAAAAGGCACAATGCCGAGTTAAGTACAAGAAGACTGACTCTTCTAACTGACTATGATTTGAACCATTCCTGTGACACTAGTTATAGTTTCCGATGCTTTACATCAGGTTTACTGTATCCCTCTGACCTTCTTATTGACGATGAAACACAGAAATTGCTTCGTAATTAAATACGAAAGGCCCAATGGCGAATTAAGTACATGTAGACTGACTCTTCCTACTGTGAATGTTTTGAACCATTCCTGTGACACATGTTATAGATTCTGATGCTTCACTTCAGGTTTACTGTATCCCTTGGACCTTCTTATTGACGATGAAACACAGAAATTGCATCGGAATTAAATACAAAGGCACAATGCCGACTTAACTACAAGAACACTGACTCTTCTTACTGACTATGCCTTGAACCATTCCTGTGACACTAGTTATAGATTCCGATGCTTAACTTCAGGATTACTGTATCCCTCTGATCTTCTTAGTGACGATGAAACACAGAAATTGCATCGGAATTAAATACAAAAAGCACATTGCCGACTTAAGTACAAGAATACAGACTCATCTTACTGTCTATGTTTTGAAGCGTCCCTGTGACACTAGTTATAGAATCCGATGCTTCACTCCAGGTTTACTGTATCCCTTGGACCTTCTTATTGACGATTAAACACAGAAATTGCATCGGAATTAAATACAAAAGGCACAATGCCGACTTAAGTTAAAGAAGACTGACTCTTCTTACTGATTATGATTTAAACCATTAATGTGTCACTATTTATAGATTCCGATGCTTCACTGCAGGTTCACTGTATGCCTCTGACCTTCTTATTGACGATGACACACAGAAATTGCATCGGAATTAAATACAAAAGGCACAATGCCGAATTAAGTACAAGAAGACTGACTCTTCTTACTGTCGATGCTTTGAACCATTCCTGTGACACTAGTTATTGACTCCGATGCTTCACTTCAGGTTTACTCTATCCCTTGGACCTTCTCATTGACGATGAAACACAGGAATTGCATTGGAATTAAATACAAAAGGCACAATGTCGACTTAAGTAAAAGAGGTCTGACTCTTCTTACTGTCTATGTTTTGAACCATTCCTGTGACACTAGTTATGGATTCCGATGCCTCAGTTCAGGTTTACTGTATCCTTTAAACCTTCTTATTGACGATGAAACACAGAAATTGCATCGGAATTAAATACAAAAGGCACAATGCCGACTTAAGCACAAGAAGACTGACTCTTCTTACTGTCTATGTTTTGAAGCATTCCTGTGACTCTAGTTATAGATTCCGATGCTTCACTTCAGGTTTACTGTATCTCTCTGACCTTCTTATTGACGATGAAACACAGAAATTGCATCGGAATTAAATACAAAAGGCACAATGCCGACTTAAGTACAAGAAGACTGACTCTTCTAACTGACTATGATTTGAACCATTCCTGTGACACTAGTTATAGTTTCCGATGCTTTACATCAGGTTTACTGTATCCCTCTGACCTTCTTATTGACGATGAAACACAGAAATTGCTTCGTAATTAAATACGAAAGGCCCAATGGCGAATTAAGTACATGTAGACTGACTCTTCCTACTGTGAATGTTTTGAACCATTCCTGTGACACATGTTATAGATTCTGATGCTTCACTTCAGGTTTACTGTATCCCTTGGACCTTCTTATTGGCGATGAAACACAGATATTGCATCGGAATTAAATGGAAAAGCACAATGCCGACTTAAGTACAAGAAGACTGATTCTTCTCACTGTTTATGTTTTGAACCATTCCTGTGACACTAGTTATAGATTCCGATGCTTCACTTCAGGTTTACTGTATCCCTCTGACCTTCATATTGACGATGAAACACAGAAATTGCATCCGAATTAAACACAAAAGGCACAATGCCGAGTTAAGTACAAGAAGACTGACTCTTCTAACTGACTATGATTTGAACCATTCCTGTGACACTAGTTATAGTTTCCGATGCTTTACATCAGGTTTACTGTATCCCTCTGACCTTCTTATTGACGATGAAACACAGAAATTGCTTCGTAATTAAATACGAAAGGCCCAATGGCGAATTAAGTACATGTAGACTGACTCTTCCTACTGTGAATGTTTTGAACCATTCCTGTGACACATGTTATCGATTCTGATGCTTCACTTCAGGTTTACTGTATCCCTTGGACCTTCTTATTGACGATGAAACACAGAAATTGCATCGGAATTAAATACAAAGGCACAATGCCGACTTAACTACAAGAACACTGACTCTTCTTACTGACTATGCCTTGAACCATTCCTGTGACACTAGTTATAGATTCCGATGCTTAACTTCAGGATTACTGTATCCCTCTGATCTTCTTAGTGACGATGAAACACAGAAATTGCATCGGAATTAAATACAAAAAGCACATTGCCGACTTGAGTACAAGAATACAGACTCATCTTACTGTCTATGTTTTGAAGCGTCCCTGTGACACTAGTTATAGAATCCGATGCTTCACTCCAGGTTTACTGTATCCCTTGGACCTTCTTATTGACGATTAAACACAGAAATTGCATCGGAATTAAATACAAAAGGCACAATGCCGACTTAAGTTAAAGAAGACTGACTCTTCTTACTGATTATGATTTAAACCATTAATGTGTCACTATTTATAGATTCCGATGCTTCACTGCAGGTTCACTGTATGCCTCTGACCTTCTTATTGACGATGACACACAGAAATTGCATCGGAATTAAATACAAAAGGCACAATGCCGAATTAAGTACAAGAAGACTGACTCTTCTTACTGTCGATGCTTTCAACCATTCCTGTGACACTAGTTATTGACTCCGATGCTTCACTTCAGGTTTACTCTATCCCTTGGACCTTCTCATTGACGATGAAACACAGGAATTGCATTGGAATTAAATACAAAAGGCACAATGTCGACTTAAGTAAAAGAGGTCTGACTCTTCTTACTGTCTATGTTTTGAACCATTCCTGTGACACTAGTTATGGATTCCGATGCCTCAGTTCAGGTTTACTGTATCCTTTAAACCTTCTTATTGACGATGAAACACAGAAATTGCATCGGAATTAAATACAAAAGGCACAATGCCGACTTAAGCACAAGAAGACTGACTCTTCTTACTGTCTATGTTATGAAGCATTCCTGTGACTCTAGTTATAGATTCCGATGCTTCACTTCAGGTTTACTGTATCTCTCTGACCTTCTTATTGACGATGAAACACAGAAATTGCATCGGAATTAAATACAAAAGGCACAATGCCGACTTAAGTACAAGAAGACTGACTCTTCTTACTGTCTATGTTTTGAACCATTCCTGTGACACTAGTTATAGATTCCGATGCATCAATTCAAGTCTACTGTATCCCTTGGACCTTCTTATTGACGATGAACACAGAAATTGCATCGGAATTAAATACAAAAGGCCCAATGCCGACTTAAGTACATGTAGACTGACTCTTCCTACTGTGAATGTTTTGAACCATTCCTGTGACACATGTTATAGATTCCGATGCTTCAGTTCAGGTTTACTGTATCCCTTAGACCTTCTTATTGTCGATGAAACACATTAATTGCATCGGAAGTAAATCCAATAGGCACAATGCCGACTTAACTACAAGAAGACTGACTCTTCTTACTGACTATGCCTTGAACCATTATTGTGACACTAGTTATAGATTCCGATTCTTAACTTCAGGATAACTGTATCCCTCTGACCTTCTTAGTGACGATGAAACACAGGAATTGCATCGGAATTAAATACAAAAAGCACATTGCCGACTTAAGTACAAGAATACTGACTCATCTTACTGTCTATGTTTTGAACCGTTTCTGTGACACTAGTTATAGTTTCCGATGATTCACTCCAGGTTTACTGCATCCCTTGGACCTTCTTATTGACGATGAGACACAGAAATTGCATCGGAATTAAATACAAAAGGCACAATGCCGACTTAAGTACAAGAAGACTGACTCTTCCTACTGACTATGTTTGAACCATTCCTGTGACACTAGTTATAGATTCCGATGCTTCACTTCAGGTTTACTGTATCCCCTCTGACACCTCTTATTGACGATGAAACACAGAAATTGCATCGGAATTAAATACATAAGGCACAATGCCGAATTAAGTACAAGAAGATTGACTCATCTTACTGTCTATGCTTTGAACCATTCCTGTGACACTAGTTATAGACTCCGATGCATCACTTCAGGTTTACTGTATCCCTTGGACCTTCTTTTTGACTATAAAACACAGAAATTGCATCGGAATTAAATACAAAAGGCACAATGACGACTTATGTAAAAGTGGTCTGACTCTTCTTACTGTCTATGTTTTGAACCATTCCTGTGACACTAGTTCTAGATTCCGATGCTTCACTTCAGGTTTACTGTATCCCTCTGACCCTCCTATTGACGATGAAACACAGATATTGCATCGGAATTAAATAGAAAAGGGCACAATGCCGACTTAAGTATAAGAATACTGACTCATCTTACTGTCTATGCTTTGAACTGTCCCTGTGACATTAGTTATAGATTCCGATGCTTCACTCCAGGTTTACTGTATCCCTTGGACCTTCTTATTGACGATGAAACACAGAAATTGCATCAGAAATAAATACAAAAGGCACAATGCCGACTTAAGTACAAGAAGACTGACCCTACTTACTGACTATGTTTTGAACCATTCCTGAGACTGTAGTTATCGATTCCGATGCATCACTTCAAGTTTACTGTATCCCTCTGACCTTCTTATTGACGATGAAACACAGAAATTCCATCGGAATTAAATACAAAAGGCACAATGCCGAGTTAAGTAGAAGAAGACTGACTCTTCTTACTGTCTACGTTTTGAACCATTCCTGTGACAATAGTTATAAACTCCAATACTTCACTCCAGGTTTACTGAATCCCTTGGAACTTCTTATTGTCGATGAAACACAGATATTTCATCGGAATTAAATACAAAAGGCACAATGCCGACTTAAGTACAAGAAGGCTGACTCTTCTTACTGTCTATGTTTTGAACCATCCCTGTGACACTAGTTATAGATGCCGATGCTTCACTTCAGGTTAACTGTATCGCTTGGACCTTCTTATTGGCGATGAAACACAGATATTGCATCGGAATTAAATGGAAAAGCACAATGCCGACTTAAGAACAAGAAGACTGACTCTTCTTACTGTCTATGTTTTGAACCATCCCTGTGACACTAGTTATAGATTCCGATGGTTCACTCCAGGTTTACCGTATACCTTGGTCCTTCTTAAAGACGATAAAACACAGAAATTGCATCGGAATTAATTACAAAAGGCACAATGGAGGATCAAGTACAAGAAGACTGACTCTTCTTACTGTCTATGTTTTTAACGATTCCTGTGACACTAGTTATGGATTCCGATGCTTCACTTCAGGTTTACAGTATCCCTCTGACCTTCTTATGGACGATGAAACACAGAAATTGCATCAGAAATAAATACAAAAGGCACAATGCCGACTTAACTACAAGAACACTGACTCTTCTTACTAACTATGTTTTGAACCATTCCTGTGACACTAGTTATAGATTCCGATGCTTCACTTCAGGTTAACTGTATCGCTCGGACCTTCTTATTGACGATGAAACACAGATATTGCATCGGAATTAAATGGAAAAGCACAATGCCGACTTAAAAACAAGAATTCTGACTCTTCTCACTGTTTATGTTTTGAACCATTCCTGTGACACTAGTTATAGATTCCGATGCTTCACTTCAGGTTTACTGCATCCCTCTGACCTTCCTATTGACGATGAAACACAGAAATTGCATCCGAATTAAATACAAAAGGCACAATGCCGACTTAAGTAGAAGAAGACTGACTCTTCCTACTGTCTATGTTTTGAACCATTCCTGTGCCACTAATTATAGATTCCGATGCTTCACTTCAGGTTTACAGTATCCCTCTGATCTTCTTATTGACGATCAAAAACAGAAAGTGTATCGGAATTAAATACAAAAAGCACAATGGCGACTTAAGTACAAAGAAGACTGACTCTTCTAACTGACTATGATTTGAACCATTCCTGTGACACTAGTTATAGATTCCGATGCTTTAAATCAGGTTTACTGTATCCCTCTGACCTTCTTATTGACGATGAAACACAGAAATTGCTTCGTAATTAAATACGGAAGGCCCAATGCCAACTTAAGTACATGTTGACTGACTCTTCCTACTGTGAATGTTTTGAACCATTTCTGTGACACATTTTATAGATTCCGATGCTTCACTTCAGGTTTACTGTATCCCTTGGACCTTCTTATTGTCGATGAAACACAGAAATTGCATCGGAATTAAATCCAATAGGCACAATGCCTTCTTAACTACAAGAAGACTGACTCTTCTTACTGACTATGCCTTGAACCATTATTGTACACTAGTTATAGATACCGATGCTTAATTTCAGGATAACTGTATCCCTCTGACCTTCTTAGTGACGATGAAACAAAGAAATTGCATCGGAATTAAATACAAAAAGCACATTGCCGACTTAAGTACAAGAATACTGAGTCATCTTACTGTCTATGTTTTGAACCGTTTCTGTGACACTAGTTATAGTTTCCGATGCTTCACTCCAGGTTTACTGTATCCTTTGGACCTTCTTATTGACGATGAGACACAGAAATTGCATCAGAATTAAATACAAAAGGCACAATGCCGACTTAAGTACAAGAAGACTGACTCTTCCTACTGACTATGTTTGAACCATTCCTGTGACACTAGTTATAGATTCCGATGCTTCACTTCAGGTTTACTGTATCCCTCTGACCTTCTTATTGACGATGAAACACAGAAATTGCATCGGAATTAAATACAAAAGGCACAATGCCGAATTAAGTACAAGAAGACTGACTCTTCTTACTGTCTATGCTTTGAACCATTCCTGTGACACTAGTTATAGACTCCGATGCATCACTTCAGGTTTACTGTATCCCTTGGACCTTCTTATTGACTATAAAACACAGAAATTGCATCGGAATTAAATACAAAAGGCACAATGACGACTTAAGTAAAAGAGGTCTGACTCTTCTTACTGTCTATGTTTTAAACCATTCCTGTGACACTAGTTATAGATTCCGATGCTTCACTTCAGGTTTACTGTATCCCTTGGACCTTCTTATTGACGATGAAACACAGATATTGCATCGGAATTAAATAGAAAAGGCACAATGCCGACTTAAGTACAAGAATACTGACTCATCTTACTGTCTATGCTTTGAACTGTCCCTGTGACATTAGTTATAGATTCCGATGCTTCACTCCAGGTTTACTGTATCCCTTGGACCTTCTTATAGACGATGAAACACAGAAATTGCATCAGAAATATTTACAAAAGGCACAATGCCGACTTAAGTACAAGAAGACTGACCCTACTTACTGACTATGTTTTGAACCATTCCTGAGACTCTAGTTATCGATTCCGATGCATCACTTCAAGTTTACTGTATCCCTCTGACCTTCTTATTGACGATGAAACACAGAAATTCCATCGGAATTAAATACAAAAGGCACAATGCCGAGTTAAGTAGAAGAAGACTGACTCTTCTTACTGTCTATGATTTGAACCATTCCTGTGACAATAGTTATAAACTCCAATACTTAACTCCAGGTTTACTGAATCCCTTGGAACTTCTTATTGTCGATGAAACGCAGATATTTCATCGGCATTAAATACAAAAGGCACAATGCCGACTTAAGTACAATAAGACTGACTCGTCTTACTCTCTATGTTTTGAACCATCCGTGAGACACTAGTTATAGATTCCGATGCTTTGCATCAGGTTTACTGTATCCCTCTGACCTTCTTATTGACGATGAATCACCGAAATTGCAAAAGGCCCAATGCCGACTTAAGTACATGTAGACTGACTCTTCCTACTGTGAATGTTTTGAACCATTCTGTGACACATGTTATAGATTCCGATGCTTAACTTCAGGTTTACTGTATCCCTTGGACCTTCTTATTGACGATGAAACACAGAAATTGCATCGGAATTAAATACAAAAGGCACAATGCCGACTTAACTACAAGAACACTGACTCTCCTTACTAACTATGTTTTGAACCATTCCTGTGACACTAGTTATAGATTCCGATGCTTCACTTCGGGTTTACTGTATCGCTTGGACCTTCTTATTGACGATGAAGCACAGATATTGCATCGGAATTAAATGGAAAAGCACAATGCCGACTTAAGTACAAGAAGACTGACTCTTCTCACTGTTTATGTTTTGAACCATTCCTGTAACACTAGTTATAGATTCCGATGCTTCACTTCAGGTTTACTGCATCCCTCTGACCTTCCTATTGACGATGAAACACAGAAATTGCATCCGAATTAAATACAAAAGGCACAATGCCGACTTAAGTACAAGAAGACTGACTCTTCCTACTGTCTATGTTTTGAACCATTCCTGTGCCTCTAGTTATAGATTCCGATGCTTTACTTCAGGTTTACAGTATCCCTCTGATCTTCTTATTGACGATCAAACACAGAAATTGCATCGGAATTAAATACAAAAAGCACAATGCCGACTTAAGTACAAGAAGACTGACTCTTCTAACTGACTATGATTTGAACCATTCCTGTGACACTAGTTATAGATTCCGATGCTTTAAATCAGGTTTACTGTACCCCTCTGACCTTCTTATTGACGATGAAACACAGAAATTGCTTCGTAATTAAATACGAAAGGCCCAATGCCGACTTAAGTACATGTAGACTGACTCTTCCTACTGTGAATGTTTTGAACCATTCCTGTGACACATGTTATAGATTCTGATGCTTCACTTCAGGTTTACTGTATCACTTGGACCTTCTTATTGATGATGAAACACAGAAATTGCATCGGAATTAAATACAAAAGCACAATGCCGACTTAACTACAAGAACACTGACTCTTCTTACTGACTATGCCTTGAACCATTCCTGTGACACTAGTTATAGATTCCGATGCTTAACTTCAGGATTACTGTATCCCTCTGACTTTCTTAGTGACGATGAAACACAGAAATTGCATCGGAATTAAATACAAAAAAGCACATTGCCGACTTAAGTACAAGAATACAGACTCATCTTACTGTCTATGTTTGAAGCGTCCCTGTGACACTAGTTATAGAATCCGATGCTTCACTCCAGGTTTACTGTATCCCTTGGACCTTCTTATTGACGATGAAACACAGAAATTGCATCGGAATTAATGATAAAAGGCACAATGCCGACTTAAGTACAAGAAGACTGACTCTTCTAACTGATTATGATTTAGGACCATTCCTGTGTCACTATTTATAGATTCCGATGCTTCAATTCAGGTTTACTGTATGCCTTATTGACGATGAAACACAGAAATTGCATCGGAATTAAATACAAATGCACAATGCCAAATTAAGTACAAGAAGACTGACTCTTCTTACTGTCTATGCTTTGAACCATTCCTGTGACACTAGTTATTGACTCCAATGCTTCACTTCAGGTTTACTCTATTCCTTGGACCTTCTCATTGACGATGAAACACAGAAATTGCATTGGAATTAAATACAAAAGGCACAATGACGACTTAAGTAAAAGAGGTCTGACTCTTCTTACTGTCTATGTTATGAACCATTCCTGTGACACTAGTTATGGATTCCGATGCTTCAGTTCAGGTTTACTGTATCCTTTAAACCTTCTTATTGACGATGAAACACAGAAATTGCATCGGAATTAAATACAAAAGGCACAATGCCGACTTAAGTACAAGAAGACTGACTCTTCTTACTGTCTATGTTTTTGAAGCATTCCTGTGGACTCTAGTTATAGATTCCGATGCTTCACTTCAGGTTTACTGCATCCCTCTCACCTTCTTATTGACGATGAAACACAGAAATTGCATCGGAATTAAATACAAAAGGCACAATGCCGACTTAAGTACAAGAAGACTGACTCTTCTTACTGTCTATGTTTTGAACCATTCCTGTGACACTAGTTATAGATTCCGATGCTTCAGTTCAAGTCTACTGTATCCCTTGGAATTTCTTATTGACGATGAAACACAGAAATTGCATCGGAATTAAATACAAAAGGCACAATGCGACTTAAGTACAAGATGACTGACCCTTCTTACTGTCTATGTTTAAAACCAATCCTGAGACACTAGTTATAGATTTCGATGCTTCACTTCAGGTTTACTGTATCCCTTGGACCTTCTTATTGACGATGAAACACAGAAATTGCATCGGAATTAAATACAAAATCACAATACCGACTTAAGTAGAAGAAGACTGACGCTTCTTACTATCTATGTTTTGAAGCATTCCTGTGACACTAGTTATAGATTCCGATGCTTCACTTCAGGTTTACTGTATCCCTTGGCCCTTCTTAATGACGATGAAGCACAGAAATTGCATCGGAATAAAACACAAAAAGCACAATACCGACGTAAGTACAAGAAGACTGATTCTACTCACTGTCTATGATTTGATGATTTGAACCATACCTGTAACTCTAGTTATAGATTCCGATGCTTCACTTCAGGTATACTGTATCCCTCTGACCTTCTTATTAACGATGAAACACAGAAATTGCATCGGAATTCAATATAAAAGGCACAATGCCGACTTAAGTACAAGAAGACTGCCCCTTCTTACAGTCTATGTTTAAAACCATTCCTGAGGCACAAGTCATACATTCCGATGCTTCACTCCAGGGTTACTGTATCCCGTGGACCTTCTTATTGACGATGAAACACAGAAATTGCATCGGAATTGAATAGAAAAAGCACAATGCCGACTTAAGTACAAGAAGACTGACTCTTCTTACTGTCTATGTTTTGAACCATTCCTGTGACACTAGTTATAGATTCCGATGCTTCTTTTCAGGTTTACTGTATCCCTGTATCCCTTGGACCTTCTTATTGACGATAAAACACAGAAATTGCATCGGAATTAAATACAAAAGGCACAATGCCGACTTAAGTACAAGAATACTGACTCATCTTACTGTCTATGCTTTGAACTGTCCCTGTGACATTAGTTATAGATTCCGATGCTTCACTCCAGGTTTACTGTATCCCTTGGACCTTCTTATTGACGATGAAACACAGAAATTCCATCGGAATTAAATACAAAAGGCACAATGCCGAGTTAAGTAGAAGAAGACTGACTCTTCTTACTGTCTATGTTTTGAACCATTCCTGTGACAATAGTTATAAACTCCAATACTTCACTCCAGGTTTGCTAAATCCCTTGGAACTTCTTATTGTCGATGAAACACTGATATTTCATCGGAATTAAAACAAAAGGCACAATGCCGACTTAAGTACAAGAAGACTGACTCTTCTTACTGTCTATGTTTTGAACCATCCCTGTGACACTAGTTATAGATTCCGATGCTTCACTCCAGGTTTACCGTATACCTTGGTCCTTCTTATTGACGATAAAACACAGAAATTGCATCGGAATTAAATACAAATGGTACAATGGAGGATCAAGTACAAGAAGACTGACTCTTCTTACTGTCTATGTTTTGAACCATTCCTGTGACACTAGTTATGGATTCCGATGCTTCACTCCAGGTTTACTGTATCCCTTGGACCTTCTTATTGACGATGAAACACAGAAATTGCATCGCAATTAAATACAAAAGGAACAATGCCGACTAAAGTACAAGAAGACTGACTCATCTTACACTCTATGTTTTGAACCTTTCCTGTGACACTAGTTATAGATTCCGGCGCTTCACTCCAAGTTTACTGTATCCCTTGGACCTTCTTATTGACGATGAAACACAGAAATTGCATCAGAATTAAATAGAAGAGGCACAATGCCGACATAAGTAGAAGAAGACTGACGCTTCTTACTGACTATGTTTGAATCATTCCTGTGACACTAATTACATATTCCGATGCTTCACTTCAGGTTTACTGTATCGCTTGGACCTTCTTATTGACGATGAAACACAGATATTGCATCGGAATTAAATAGAAAAGCACAATGCCGACTTAAGTACAAGATGACTGACTCTTCTCACTGTTTATGTTTTGAACCTTTCCTGTGACACTAGTTATAGATTCCGATGCTTCACTTCAGGTTTACTGGATCCCTCTGACCCTCCTATTGACGATGAAACACAGAAATTGCATCCGAATTAAATACAAAAGCACAATGCCGACTTATGTACAAGAAGACTGACTCTTCCTACTGTCTATGCTTTTAACCATTCCTGTGACACTAGTTATGGATTCCAATGCTTCACTTCAGGTTTACAGTATCCCTCTGACCATCTTATTGACGATGAAACACAGAAATTGCATAGGAATTAAATACAAAAAGCACAATGCCGACTTAAGTACTTGAAGACTGACTCTTCTTACTGACTATGTTTTGAACCATTCCTGTGACACTAGTTATAGATTCCGATGCTTTGCATCAGGTTTACTGTATCCCTCTGACCTTCTTATTGACGATGAATCACCGAAATTGCATCGGAATTAAATACAAAAGGCCCAATGCCGACTTAAGTACATGTAGACTGACTCTTCCTACTGTGAATGCTTTGAACCATTCCTGTGACACATGTTATAGATTCCGATGCTTAACTTCAGGTTTACTGTATCCCTTGGACCTTCTCATTGACGATGAAACACAGAAATTGCATCGGAATTAAATACAAAAGGCACAATGCCGACTTAACTACAAGAACACTGACTCGTCTTACTGACTATGCCTTGAACCATTCCTGTGACACTAGTTATAGATTCCGATGCTTAACTTCAGGATTACTGTATCCCTCTGACTTTCTTAGTGACGATGAAACACAGAAATTGCATCGGAATTAAATACAAAAAGCACATTGCCGACTTAAGTACAAGAATACAGACTCATCTTACTGTCTATGTTATGAAGCGTCCCTGTGACACTAGTTATAGAATCCGATGCTTCACTCCAGGTTTACTGTATCCCCTGGACCTTCTTATTGACGATGAAACACAGAAATTGCATCGGAATTAAATACAAAATGCACAATGCCGACTTTAGTACAAGAAGACTGACTCTTCTTACTGATTATGATTTAAACCATTCCTGTGTCACTATTTATAGATTCCGATGCTTCACTTCAGGTTTACTGTATGCCTCTGACCTTCTTATTGACGATGAAACACAGAAATTGCATTGGAATTAAATACAAAAGGCACAATGACGACTTAAGTAAAAGTGGTCTGACTCTTCTTACTGTCTATGTTTTGAACCATTCCTGTGACACTAGTTATGGATTCCGATGCTTCAGTTCAGGTTTACTGAATCCTTTAAACCTTCTTATTGACGATGAAACACAGAAATTGCATAGAAATTAAATACAAAAGGCACAATGCCGACTTAAGTACAAGAAGACTGACTCTTCTTACTGTCTATGTTTTGAAGCATTCCTGTGACTCTAGTTATAGATTCCGATGCTTCACTTCAGGTTTACTGTATCCCTCTGACCTTCGTATTGACGATGAAACACAGAAATTGCATCGGAATTAAATACAAAAGGCACAATGCCGACTTAAGTACAAGAAGACTGACTCTTCTTACTGTCTATGTTTTGAACCATTCCTGTGACACTAGTTATAGATTCCGATGCTTCAATTCAAGTCTACTGTATCCCTTGGACCTTCTTATTGACGATGAAACACAGAAATTGCATCGGAATTCAGTATAAAAGGCACAATGCCGACTTAAGTACAAGAAGACTGCCCCTTTTTACTGTCTATGTTTAAAACCATTCCTGAGGCACAAGTCATAGATTCCGATGCTTTACTCCAGGGTTACTGTATCCCGCGGACCTTCTTATTGACGATGAAACACAGAAATTGCATCGGAATTGAATAGAAAAGGCACAATGCCGACTTAAGTACAAGAAGACTGACTCTTCTTACTGTCTATGTTTTGAACCATTCCTGTGACACTAGTTATAGATTCCGATGCTTCTTTTCAGGTTTACTGTATCCCTCTGACCTTCTTATTGACGATGTAACTCAAAAATGCATCGGAATTAAATACAAAAGGCACAATGCCGAATTAAGTACAAGAAGACTGACTCGTTTTACTGACTATGTTTTGAACCATTCCTGTGACACTAGTTATAGATTCGGATGCTTCACTTCTGGTTTACTGTCTCCCTCTGATCTTCTTATCGACGATGAAAGACAGATATTGCATCGGAATTAAATAGAAAAGGCACCATGCCGACTTAAGTACAAGACGACAGACTTTTCGTACGGTCTATGTTTTGAACCATTCCTGTGACTCTAGTTATAGATTCCGATGCTTGCATCAGGTTTACTGTATCCCTGTGACCTTCTTATTGACGATGAAACACCGAAATTGCATCGGAATTAAATACAAAAGGCCCAATGCCGACTTAAGTACATGTAGACTGACTCTTCCTACTGTGAATGTTTTGAACCATTCCTGTGACACATGTTATAGATTCCGATGCTTAACTTCAGGTTTACTATATACCTTGGACCTTCTTATTGACGATGAAACACAGAAATTGCATCGGAATTAAATACAAAAGGCACAATGCCGACTTAACTACAAGAACACTGACTCTTCTTACTAACTACGCATTGAACCATACCTGTGACACTAGTTATAGATTCCGATGCTTCACTTCAGGTTTACTGTATCGCTTGGACCTTCTTATTGACGATGAAACACAGATATTGCAACATAATTAAATGGAAAAGCACAATGCCGACTTAAGTACAAGAAGACTGACTCTTTTCACTGTTTATGTTTTGAACCATTCCTGTGACACTAGTTATAGATTCCGATGCTTCACTTCAGGTTTACTGTATAACTCTGAACGTCCTATTGACGATGAAACACAGAAATTGCATCGGAATTAAATACAAAAGGCACAATGCCGACTTAAGTACAAGAAGACTCTTCTTACTGATTATGTTTTGAACCATTCCTGTGTTACTATTTATAGATTCCGATGCTCCACTTCAGATTTACTGTATGCCTCTGACCTTCTTATAGACGATGAAACACAGAAATTGCATCGGAATTAAATACAAAAGGCACAATGCCGAATTAAGTACAAGAAGACTGGCTCTTCTTACTGTCTATGCTTTGAACCATTCCTGTGACACTAGTTATTGACTCCGATGCTTCACTTCAGGTTTACTCTATCTCTTGGACATTCTCATTGACAATGAAACACAGAAATTGCATCGGAATTAAATACAAAAAGCACAATGACGACTTACGTAAAAGAGGTCTGACTCTTCTTACTGTCTATGTTTTGAACCATTCCAGTGACACTAGTTATGGATTCCGATGCTTCAGTTCAGGTTTACTGTATCCTTTAAGCCTTCTTATTGACGATGAAACACAGAAATTGCATAGGAATTAAATACAAGAGGCACAATGCCGACTTAAGTACAAGAAGACTGACTCTTCTTACTGTCTATGATTTGAACCATACCTGTGACTCTAGTTATAGATTCCGATGCTTCACTTCAGGTATACAGTATCCCTCTGACCTTCTTATTAACGATGAAACACAGAAATTGCATCGGAATTAAATACAAAATGCACAATGCCGACTTAAGTACAAGAATACTGATTCTTATTACTGTCTATGTTTTTAACCATTCCTGTGACACTAGTTATAGATTCCGATGCTTCAATTCAGGTCTACTGTATCCCTTGGACCTTCTTATTGACGATGAAACACAGAAATAGCATCGGAATAAAATACAAAAAGCACAATGCCACATAAGTACATGATGGCTGACTCTTCTTACTGTCTATGTTTAAAACCATTCCTGAGACACTTGTAATAGATTCCGATGCTTCACTTCAGGTTTACTGTATTCTCTCATCTTCGTATTAACGATGAAACACAGATATTGCATCGGAATTAAATAGAAAAGGCACAATGCCGACTTAAGTACAAGAAGACTGACTCTTCTTACTGTCTATGTTTTGAACCATTCCTGTGACACTAGTTATAGATTCCGATGCTTCTTTTCAGGTTTACTGTATCCCTCTGACCTTCTTATTGACGATGTAACACAAAAATGCATCGGAATTAAATACAAAAGGCACAATGCCGACTTAAGTACAAGAAGACTGACTCTTCTTACTGTCTATGCTTTGAAGCATTCCTGTGACTCTAGTTATAGATTCCGATGCTTCACTTCTGGTTTACTGTATCCCTCTGACCTTCTTATTGACGATGAAACACAGAAATTGCTCCGGAATTAAATACAAAAGGCACAATTCCGACTTAAGTACAAGAAGACTACTCTTCTTACTGTCTATGTTTTGAACCATTCCTGTGACACTAGTTATAGTTTCCGATGCTACAATTCAAGTCTACTGTATCCCTTGGACCTTCTTGTTGAAGATGAAACACAGAAATTGCATCGGAATTAAATACAAAAGGCACAATGCGACTTAAGTACAAGATGACTGACCCTTGTTACTGTCTATGTTTAAGACCATTCCTGAGACACTTGTTATAGATTCCGATGCTTCACTCCAGGGTTACTGTATCCCTTGGACCTTCTTAATGACGATGAAACACAGAAATTGCATCGGAATTAAATAGAAAAGGCACAATGCCGACTTAACTACAAGAAGACTGACTCTTCTTACTGTCTATGCTTTGAACCATTTCTGTGAGACTAGTTATAAATTCCGATGCTTCACTTCAGGTTTACTGTATCCCTTGGACCTTCTTATTGACGATGAAACACAGAAATTGCATGGGAATTAAATACAAAATCACAATACCGACTTAAGTACAAGAAGACTGACTCTTCTTAATGTCTATGTTTTGAAGCATTCCTGTGACACTAGTTATAGATTCCGATGCTTCACTTCATGTTAACTGTATCCCTTGGCCCTTCTTATAGACGATGAAGCACAGAAATTGCATCATAATAAAACACAAAAAGCACAATACCGACTTAAGTACAAGAAGACTGACTCTTCTTACTGTCTATGTTTGAACCATACCTGTGACTCTAGTTATAGATTCCGATGCTTCACTTCAGGTATACTGTATCCCTCTGACCTTCTTATAGACGATGAAACACAGAAATTGCATCGGAATTAAATACAAAAGGAACAATGCCGACTAAAGTACAAGAAGACTGACTCATCTTACACTCTATGCTTTGAACCTTTCCTGTGACACTAGTTATAGATTCCGGTGCTTCAATCCAGGTTTACTGTATCCCTTGGACCTTCTTATTGACGATGAAACACAGAAATTGCATCAGAATTAAATAGAAAAGGCACAATGCCGATTTAAGTAGAAGAAGACTGACTCGTTTTACTATGTTTTGTACCATTCCTGTGACACTAGTTATAGATTCGGATGCTTCACTTCTGGTTTACTGTCTCCCTCTGACATTCTTATTGACGATGAAAGACAGAAATTGCATCGGAATTAAATAGAAAAGGCACCATGCCGACTTAAGTACAAGAAGACTGACTCTTCTTACTGTCTATGTTTTGAACCATTCCTGTGACACTAGTTATAGGCTCCGATGCATCACTTATCGTTTACTGTATCCCTTGGACCTTCTTATTGACGATGAATCACAGAAATTGCATCGGAATTAAATACAAAAGGAACAATGCCGACTAAAGTACAAGAAGACTGACTCATCTTACACTCTATGTTTTGAACCTTTCCTGTGACACTAGTTATAGATTCCGGTGCTTCAATCCAGGTTTACTGTATCCCTTGGACCTTCTTATTGACGATGAAACACAGAAATTCATCAGAATTAAATAGAAAAGGCACAATGCCGACATAGGTAGAAGAAGACTGACGCTTCTTACTGACTATGTTTGAATCATTCCTGTGACACTAGTTACAGATTCCGATGCTTCACTTCAGGTTTACTGTATCGCTTGGACCTTCTTATTGACGATGAAACACAGATATTGCATCGGAATTAAATAGAAAAGAACAATGCCGACTTAAGTACATGAAGACTGACTCTTCTCACTGTTTATGTTTTGAACCATTCCTGTGACACTAGATATAGATTAAGATGCTTCACTTCAGGTTTACTGTATCCCTCTGACCTTCCTATTGATGATGAAACACAGAAATTGCATCCGAATTAAATACAAAAGGCTCAATGCCTACTTATGTAAAAGAAAACTGACTCTTCCTACTGTCTATGCTTTTAACCATTCCTGTGACACTAGTTATAGATTCCGATGCTTCACTTCAGGTTTACAGTATCCCTCAACCTACTTACTGACGATGAAACACAGAAATTGCATCGGAATTAAATACAAAAAGCACAATGCCGACTTATGTACTTGAAGACTGACTCTTCTTACTGACTATGTTTTGAACCATTCCTGTGACACTAGTTATAGATTCCGATGCTTCTTTTCAGGTTTACTGTATCCCTCTGACCTTCTTATTGACGATGTAACACAAAAATGCATCGGAATTAAATACAAAAGGCACAATGCCGACTTAAGTACAAGAAGACTGACTCTTCTTACTGTCTATGTTTTGAACCATTCCTGTGACACTAGTTATAGATTCCGATGCTTCTTTTCAGGTTTACTGTATCCCTCTGACCTTCTTATTGACGATGTAACACAAAAATGCATCGGAATTAAATACAAAAGGCACAATGCCGACTTAAGTACAAGAAGACTGACTCTTCTTACTGTCTATGCTTTGAAGCATTCCTGTGACTCTAGTTATAGATTCCGATGCTTCACTTCTGGTTTACTGTATCCCTCTGACCTTCTTATTGACGATGAAACACAGAAATTGCTCCGGAATTAAATACAAAAGGCACAATTCCGACTTAAGTACAAGAAGACTACTCTTCTTACTGTCTATGTTTTGAACCATTCCTGTGACACTAGTTATAGATTCCGATGCTACAATTCAAGTCTACTGTATCCCTTGGACCTTCTTGTTGAAGATGAAACACAGAAATTGCATCGGAATTAAATACAAAAGGCACAATGCGACTTAAGTACAAGATGACTGACCCTTGTTACTGTCTATGTTTAAGACCATTCCTGAGACACTTGTTATAGATTCCGATGCTTCACTCCAGGGTTACTGTATCCCTTGGACCTTCTTAATGACGATGAAACACAGAAATTGCATCGGAATTAAATAGAAAAGGCACAATGCCGACTTAACTACAAGAAGACTGACTCTTCTTACTGTCTATGCTTTGAACCATTTCTGTGAGACTAGTTATAAATTCCGATGCTTCACTTCAGGTTTACTGTATCCCTTGGACCTTCTTATTGACGATGAAACACAGAAATTGCATGGGAATTAAATACAAAATCACAATACCGACTTAAGTACAAGAAGACTGACTCTTCTTAATGTCTATGTTTTGAAGCATTCCTGTGACACTAGTTATAGATTCCGATGCTTCACTTCAGGTTTACTGTATCCCTTGGCCCTTCTTATAGACGATGAAGCACAGAAATTGCATCATAATAAAACACAAAAAGCACAATACCGACTTAAGTACAAGAAGACTGACTCTTCTTACTGTCTATGTTTGAACCATACCTGTGACTCTAGTTATAGATTCCGATGCTTCACTTCAGGTATACTGTATCCCTCTGACCTTCTTATAGACGATGAAACACAGAAATTGCATCGGAATTAAATACAAAAGGAACAATGCCGACTAAAGTACAAGAAGACTGACTCATCTTACACTCTATGCTTTGAACCTTTCCTGTGACACTAGTTATAGATTCCGGTGCTTCAATCCAGGTTTACTGTATCCCTTGGACCTTCTTATTGACGATGAAACACAGAAATTGCATCAGAATTAAATAGAAAAGGCACAATGCCGATTTAAGTAGAAGAAGACTGACTCGTTTTACTATGTTTTGTACCATTCCTGTGACACTACTTATAGATTCGGATGCTTCACTTCTGGTTTACTGTCTCCCTCTGACATTCTTATTGACGATGAAAGACAGAAATTGCATCGGAATTAAATAGAAAAGGCACCATGCCGACTTAAGTACAAGAAGACTGACTTTTCTTACTGTCTATGTTTTGAACCATTCCTGTGACACTAGTTATAGACTCCGATGCATCACTTATCGTTTACTGTATCCCTTGGACCTTCTTATTGACGATGAATCACAGAAATTGCATCGGAATTAAATACAAAAGGAACAATGCCGACTAAAGTACAAGAAGACTGACTCATCTTACACTCTATGTTTTGAACCTTTCCTGTGACACTAGTTATAGATTCCGGTGCTTCAATCCAGGTTTACTGTATCCCTTGGACCTTCTTATTGACGATGAAACACAGAAATTCATCAGAATTAAATAGAAAAGGCACAATGCCGACATAGGTAGAAGAAGACTGACGCTTCTTACTGACTATGTTTGAATCATTCCTGTGACACTAGTTACAGATTCCGATGCTTCACTTCAGGTTTACTGTATCGCTTGGACCTTCTTATTGACGATGAAACACAGATATTGCATCGGAATTAAATAGAAAAGAACAATGCCGACTTAAGTACATGAAGACTGACTCTTCTCACTGTTTATGTTTTGAACCATTCCTGTGACACTAGATATAGATTCCGATGCTTCACTTCAGGTTTACTATATCCCTCTGACCTTCCTATTGATGATGAAACACAGAAATTGCATCCGAATTAAATACAAAAGGCTCAATGCCTACTTATGTAAAAGAAAACTGACTCTTCCTACTGTCTATGCTTTTAACCATTCCTGTGACACTAGTTATAGATTCCGATGCTTCACTTCAGGTTTACAGTATCCCTCAACCTACTTACTGACGATGAAACACAGAAATTGCATCGGAATTAAATACAAAAAGCACAATGCCGACTTATGTACTTGAAGACTGACTCTTCTTACTGACTATGTTTTGAACCATTCCTGTGACACTAGTTATAGATTCCGATGCTTTGCATCAGGTTTACTGTATCCCTCTCACCTTCTTATTGACGATGAAACACCGAAATTGCATCGGAATTAAATACAAAAGGCCCAATGCCGACTTAAGTACATGTTGACTGACTCTTCCTACTGTGAATGTTTTGAACCATTCCTGTGACACATGTTATAGATTCCGATGCTTAACTTCAGGTTTACTGTATCCCTTGGACCTTCTTATTGACGATGAAACACAGAAATTGCATCGGAACTAAATACAAAAGGCACAATGCCGACTTAACTACAAGAACACTGACTCTTCTTACTAACTATGCCTTGAACCATTCCTGTGACACTAGTTATAGATTCGGATGCTTCACTTCAGGTTTACTGTATCGCTTGGACCTTCTTATTGACGATGAAACACAGATATAGAATCGGAATTAAATGGAGAAGCACAATGCCGACTTAAGTACAAGATGACTGACTCTTCTCACTGTTTATGCTTTGAACCATTCCTGTGACACTAGTTATAGATTCCGATGCTTCACTTCAGGTTTACTGTATCACTCTCACCTTCCTATTGACGATGAAACACAGAAATTGCATCCGAATTAAATACAAAAGGCACAATGCCGACTTAAGTACAAGAAGACTGACTCTTCCTACTGTCTATGGTTTGAACCATTCCTGTGCCTCTAGTTATAGATTCCGATGCTTCACTTCAGGTTTACAGTATCCCACTGACCTTCTTATTGACGATGAAACACAGAAATTGCATCGGAATTAACTACAAAAAGCACAATGCCGACTTAAGTACAAGAAGACTGACTCTTCTAACTGACTATGATTTGAACCATTCCTGTGACACTAGTTATAGATTCCGATGCTTTACATCAGGTTTACTATATCCCTCTGACCTTCTTATTGACGATGAAACACAGAAATTGCTTCGTAATTAAATACGAAAGGCCCAGGGCCGACTTAAGTACATGTAGACTGACTCTTCCTACTGTGAATGTTTGAACCATTCCTGTGACACATGTTATAGATTCTGATGCTTCACTTCAGGTTTACTGTATCCCTTGGACCTTTTTATTGACGATGAAACACAGAAATTGCATCGGAATTAAATACAAAAGGCACAATGCCGGCTTACCTAAAAGAACACTGACTCTTCTTACTGACTATGCCTTGAACCATTCCTGTGACCCTAGTTATAGATTCCGATGCTTAACGTCAGGATTACTGTATCCCTCTGACCTTCTTAGTGACGATGAAACACAGAAATTGCATCGGAATTAGATACAAAAAGCACATTGCCGACTTAAGTACAACAATACAGACTCATCTTACTGTCTATGTTTTGAACCGTCCCTGTGACACTAGTTATAGAATCCGATGCTTCACTCCAGGTTTACTGTATCCCTTGGACCTTCTTATTGACGATGAAACATAGAAATTGCATCGAAATTAAATACAAAAGGCACAATGCCGACTTAAGTACAAGAAGACTGACTCTTCTTACTGCTTATGTTTTGAACCATTCCTGTGTCACTAGTTATAGATTCCGATGCTTCACTTCAGGTTTACTGTATGCCTCCGACGTTCTTATTGACGATGAAACACAGAAATTGCATCGGAATTAAATACAAAAGGCACAATGCCAAATTAAGTACAAGAAGACTGACTCTTCTTACTGTCTATGCTTTGAACCATTCCTGTGACACTAGTTATAGACTCCGATGCTTCACTTCAGGTTTACTCTATCCCTTGGACCTTCTCATTGACGATGAAATACAGAAATTGCATCGGAATTAAATACAAAAGGCACAATGACGACTTAAGTAAAAGAGGTCTGATTCTTCTTACTGTCTATGTTTTGAACCATTCCTATGACACTAGTTATGGATTCCGATGCTTCAGTTCAGGTTTACTGTATCCTTTAAACCTTCTTATTGACGATGAAACACAGAAATTGCATCCGAATTAAATACAAAAGGCACAATGCCGACTTATGTACAAGAAGACTGACTCTTCTTACAGTCTATGTTTTGAAGCATTCTTGTGACACTAGTTATAGATTCCGATGCTTCACTTCAGTTTTACAGTATCCCTCAACCTTCTCATTGACGATGAAATACAGAAATTGCATCGGAATTAAATACAAAAGGCACAATGACGACTTAAGTAAAAGAGGTCTGATTCTTCTTACTGTCTATGTTTTGAACCATTCCTATGACACTAGTTATGGATTCCGATGCTTCAGTTCAGGTTTACTGTATCCTTTAAACCTTTTTATTGACGATGAAACACAGAAATTGCATCCGAATTAAATACAAAAAGCACAATGCCGACTTAAGTACTTGAGGACTGACTCTTCTTACTGACTATGTTTTGAACCATTCCTGTGTCACTAGTTATAGATTCCGATGCTTCACTTCAGGTTCACGGTATGCCTCTGACCTTCTTATTGACGATGAAACACAGAAATTGCATCGGAATTAAATACAAAAGCACAATGCCGAATTAAGTACAAGATGACTGACCCTTCTTACTGTCTATGTTTAAAACCATTCCTGAGACACTAGTTATAGATTCCGATACTTCACTCCAGGGTTACTGTATCCCTTGGACCTTCTTATTGACGATGAATCACAGAAATTGCATCGGAATTAAATAGAAAAGGCACAATGCCGACTCAAGTACAAGAAGACTGACTCTTCTTACTGTCTATGTTTTGAACCATTTCTGTGACACTAGTGATAGATTCCGATGCTTCACTTCAGGTTTACTGTATCCCTTGGACCTTCTTAGTGACGATGAAACACACAAATTGCATCGGAATTAAATACAAAATCACAATACCGACTTAAGTACAAGAAGACTGACTCTTCTTACTGTCTATGTATTGAAGCATTCTTGTGACACTAGTTATAGATTCCGATGCTTCACTTCAGGTTTACTGTATCCCTTGGCCCTTCTTATTGACGATGAAGCACAGAAATTGCATCGGAATAAAACACAAAAAGCACAATACCGACTTAAGTACAAGAAGACTGACTCTTCTTACTGTCTATGATTTGAACCATACCTGTGACTCTAGTTATAGATTCCGATGCTTCACTTCAGGTATACTGTATCCCTCTGACCTTCTTATTAACGATGAAACACAGAAATTGCATCGGAAATAAATACAAAATGCACAATGCCGGCTTAAGTACAAGAAGACTGACTCCTCCTACTGTCAATGTTTTGAACCATTCCTGTGACACTTGTAATAGATTCCGATGCTTCACTTCAGGTTTACTGTATCCCTCTCATCTTCTTATTAACGATGAAACACAGAAATTGCATCGGAATTGAATAGAAAAGGCACAATGCCGACTTAAGTACAAGAAGACCGACTCTTCTTACTGTCTATGTTTTGAACCATTGCTGTGACACTAGTTATAGATTCCGATGCTTCACTTCAGGTTTACTGTATCCCTTGGACCTTCTTATTAACGATGAAACACAGAAATTGCATCGGAAGTAAATACGAAATCACAATACCTACTTAAGTACAAGAAGACTGACTCTTCTTACTGTCTATGGTTTGAAGCATTCCTGTGACACTAGTTATAGATTCCGATGTTTCACTTCAGGTTTACTGTATCCCTTGGCCCATCTTATTGACAATGAAACACAGCAATAGCATCGGAATAAAATACAAAAAGCACAATGCCGACTTAAGTACAAGAAGACTGACTCCTCCTACTGTCAATGATTTGAACCATTCCTGTGACACTTGTAATAGATTCCGATGCTTCACTTCAGGTTTACTGTATCCCTCTCATCTTCTTATTAACGATGAAACACAGAAATTGCATCGGAATTAAATACAAAAGGCACAATGCCGACTTAAGTACAAGAAGACTGACTCTTCTTACTCTCTATGTTTTGAACGATTCCTGTGACACTAGTTATAGATTCCGATGCTTCTTTGAGGTTTACTGTATCCCTCTGACCTTCTTAATGACGATGAAACACAAAAATGCAACGGAATTAAATACAAAAGGTATAATGCCGGCTTAAGTACAAGAAGACTAACTCGTTTTACTGACTATATTTTGAACCATTCCTGTGACACTAGTTATAGATTCGGATGCTTCACTTCTGGTTTACTGTCTCCCTCTGACCTCCTTATCGACGATGAAAGACAGAAATTGCATCGGAATTAAATAGAAAAGGCACCATGCCGACTTAAGTACAAGACGACAGACTTTTCTTACGGTCTATGTTTAGAACCATTCCTGTGGCTCTAGATATAGATTCCGTTGCTTCACTTCAGGTTTACTGTATCAGTTGGATTTTCTTATTGACGATGAAACACAGAAATTGCATCGGAATTAAATACAAAAATCACAATGCCGACTTAAGTACAAGAAGACTGACTCTTCTTACTGACTACGTTTTGAACCATTCCTGTGACACTACCTACAGATCCCGATGCTTCACTTCAGGTTTACTGTATCCCTCTCACCTTCTTATTCACGAGAAAACACAGAAATTGTATCGGAATTAAATGGAAACGCCACAATGCCTACTTTAGTACAAGGAGACTGACTCTTCTTACTGGCTATGTTTTGAACCATTCCTGTGACACTAGTTATGGATTCCGATGCTTCAGTTCAGGTTTACTGTATCCCTCTGACCTTCTTATTGACGATGAAACACAGAAATTGCATCGGAATTAACTACAAAATGCACAATGCCGACTTAAGTACAAGAAGACTGACTCTTCTTACTGTCTATGTTTTGAACCATTTCTGTGACACTAGTTATAGATGCCGATGCTTCACTTCAGGTTTACTGTATCCCTTGGCCCTTCTTATTGACGATGAAGCACAGAAATTGCATCGGAATAAAACACAAAAAGCACAATACCGACTTAAGTACAAGAGGACTGACTCTTCTTACTGTCTATGATTTGAACCATACCTGTGACTCTAGTTATAGATTCCGATGCTTCACTTCAGGTATACTGTATCCCTCTGACCTTCTTATTAACGATGAAACACAGAAATTGCATCGGAATTAAATACAAAATGCACAATGCCGACTTAAGTACAAGATGACTGATTCTTCTTACTGTCTATGTTTTGAACCATTCCTGTGACACTAGTTGTAGATTCTGATGCTTCAATTCAGGTCTACCGTATCCCTTGGACCTTCTTATTGACGATGAAACACAGAAATTGCATCGGGATTCAATATAAAAGGCACAATGCCGACTTAAGTACAAGAAGACTGCCCCTTCTTACTGCCTATGTTTAAAACCATTCCTGAGACACAAGTTATAGATTCCGATGCTTCACTCCAGGGTTACTGTATCCCGTGGACCTTCTTATTGACGATGAAACACAGAAATAGCATCGGAATAAAATACAAAAAGCACAATGCCGACTTAAGTACAAGAAGACTGACTCTTCCTACTGTCAAAGCTTTTGAACCATTCCTGTGACACTTGTAATAGATTCCGATGCTTCACTACAGGTTTACTGTATCCCTCTCATCTTCTTATTAACGATGAAACACAGAAATTGCATCGGAATTAAATACAAAAGGCACAATGCCGACTTAAGTACAAGAAGACTGACTCTTCTTAATCTCTGTGTTTTGAACCATTCCTGTGACACTAGTTATAGATTCCGATGCTTCTTTTCAGGTTTACTGTATCCATCTGACCTTCTTATTGACGATGAAACACAAAAATGCATCGGAATTAAATACAAAAGGCACAATGCCGACTTAAGTACAAGAAGACTGACTCGTTTTACTGACTATGTTTTGAACCATTCCTGTGACACTAGTTATAGATTCGGATGCTTCACTTCTGGTTACTGTCTCCCTCTGACCTTCTTATCGACGATGAAAGACAGAAATTGCATCGGAATTAAATAGAAAAGGCACCATGCCGACTTAAGTACAAGACGACAGACTTTTCTTACGGTCTATGTTTGAACCATTCCTGTGGCTCTAGATATAGATTCCGTTGCTTCACTTCAGGTTTACTGTATCAGTTGGATTTTCGTATTGACGATGAAACACAGAAATTGCATCGGAATTAAATACAAAAGGCACAATGCCGACTTAAGTACATGAAGACAGACCTCTTCTTACTGACTATGTTTTGAACCATTCCTGCGACACTAGTTATAGATCCCGATGCTTCACTTCAGGTTTTCTGTATCCCTCTCACCTTCTTATTCACGAGGAAACACAGAAATTGCATCGGAATTAAATGGAAACGCCACTATGCCTACTTAAGTACAAGGAGACTGACTCTTCTTACTGGCCTAGTTTTGAACCATTCCTGTGACACTAGATATGGATTCCGATGCTTCAGTTCAGGTTTACTGTATCCCTTAAACCTTCTTATTGACGATGAAACACAGAAATTTCATCGGAATTAAATACAAAAGTCACAATGCCGACTCAAGTACAAGAAGACTGACTCTTCTTACTGTCTATGTTTTGAACCATTCCTGTGACACTAGTTATAGATTCCGATGCTTAAATTCAAGTCTACTGTATCCCTTGGACCTTCTTGTTGACGATGAAACGCAGATATTGCATCGGAATTAAATATTAATAGGCACAATGCCGACTTAACTACAAGAAGACTGACTCTTCTTACTGTCCATGTTTTGAACCATTTCCGTGACGCTCGTTATATATTCCGATGCTTCACTTCAGGTTTACTGTATCCCTTGGCCCTTCTTATTGACGATGAAGCACAGAAATTGCATCGGAATAAAACACAAAAAGCACAATACCGACTTAAGTACAAGAAGACTGACTCTTCTTACTGTCTATGTTTTGAGCCATACCTGTGACTCTAGTTATAGATTCCGATGCTTCACTTCAGGTATACTGTATCCCTCTGACCTTCTTATTAACGATGAAACACAGAAATTGCATCGGAATGAAATACAAAAGTCACAATGCCGACCTAAGTACAAGAAGACTGACTCTTCTTACTGTCTATGTTTTGAACCATTCCAGTGACACTAGTTATAGATTCTGATGCTTCTTTTCAGGTTTACTGTATCCCTCTGACCTTCTTATTGACGATGAAGCACAAAAATGCATCGGAATTAAATACAAAATGCGCAATGCCGACTTAAGTAGAAGAAGACTGACTCGTTTTACTGACTATGTTTGAACCATTCCTGTGACACTAGTTATAGATTCGGATGCTTCACTTCTGGTTTACTGTCTCCCTCTGACCTTCTTATTGACGATGAAAGACAGAAATTGCATCGGAATTAAATAGAAAAGGCACCATGCCGACTTAAGTACAAGCCTACAGACTTTTCTTACGGTCTATGTTTTGAACCATTCCTGTGACTCTAGATATAGATTCGGATGCTTCACTTCTGGTTTACTGTCTCCCTCTGACCTTCTTATTGACGATGAAAGACAGAAATTGCATCGGAATTAAATAGAAAAGGCACAATGCCGACTTAAGTACAAGAAGACTGGCTCTTCTTACTGTCTATGTTTTGATCCATTCCTGTGACACTAGTTATTGATTCCGATGCTTAACTTCAGGTTTACTGTATCCCTTGGACCTTCTTATTGACGATGAAACACAGAAATTGCATCGGAAATAAAATCAAAAGGCACAATGCCGACTTAAGTACAAGAAGACTGACTCTTCCTACTGTCAATGATTTGAACCATTCCTGTGACACTAGTTATAGATTCCGATGCTTCACTTCAGGTTTACTGTACCCCTCTGATCTTCTTTATGACGATGAAACACAGAAATTGCATCGGAATTAAATACAAAAGGCACAATGCTGACTTAAGTACAAGAAGACTGACTCATCTTACAGTCTATGATTTGAACCATTCCTGTGACACTAGTTATTGATTCCGATGCTTAACTTCAGGTTTACTGTATCCCTTGGACCTTCTTATTGACGATGAAACACAGAAATTGCATCGGAATTAAATACAAAAGGCACAATGCCGACTTAAGTACAAGAAGACTGACTCTTCTTACTGTCTATGTTTTGAAGCATTCCTGTGACTCTAGTTATAGATTCTGATGCTTCACTTCAGGTTTTCTGTATCCCTCTGACCTTCTTATTGACGATAAAACACAGAAATTGCAACGGAATTAAATACAAAAGGCACAATGCCGACTTAAGTACAAGAAGACAGACTCTTCTTAATCTCTGTGTTTTGAACCATTCCTGTGACACTAGTTATAGATTCCGATGCTTCTTTTCAGGTTTACTGTATCCATCTGACCTTCTTATTGACGATGAAACACAAAAATGCATCGGAATTAAATACAAAAGGCACAATGGCGACTTAAGTACAAGAAGACTGACTCGTTTTACTGACTATGTTTTGAACCATTCCTGTGACACTAGTTATAGATTCCGATGCTTCTTTTCAGGTTTACTGTATCCCTCTGACCTTCTTATCGACGATGAAAGACAGAAATTGCATCGGAATTAAATAGAAAAGGCACCATGCCGAAATAAGTACAAGACGACAGACTTTTCTTACGGTCTATGTTTTGAACCATTCCTGTGGCTCTAGATGTAGATTCCTTTGCTTCACTTCAGGTTTACTGTATCAGTTGGACTTTCTTATTGACGATGAAACACAGAAATTGCATCGGAATTAAATACAAAAGGCACAATGCCGACTTAAGTACATGAAGACAGACCTCTTCTTACTGACTATGTTTTGAACCATTCCTGCGACACTAGTTATAGATCCCGATGCTTCACTTCAGGTTTTCTGTATCCCTCTCACCTTCTTATTCACGAGGAAACACAGAAATTGCATCGGAATTAAATGGAAACGCCACAATGCCTACTTAAGTACAAGGAGACTGACTCTTCTTACTGGCTATGTTTTGAACCATTCCTGTGACACTAGTTATGGATTCCGATGCTTCAGTTCAGGTTTACTGTATCCCTTAAACCTTCTTATTGACGATGAAACACAGAAATTGCATCGGAATTAAATACAAAAGTCACAATGCCGACTTAAGTACAAGAAGACTGACTCTTCTTACTGTCTATGTTTTGAACCATTCCTGTGACACTAGTTATAGATTCCGATGCTTCAATTCAAGTCTACTGTATCCCTTGGACCTTCTTGTTGACGATGAAACACAGAAATTGCATCGGAATTAAATATTAAAAGGCACAATGCCGACTTAACTACAAGAAGACTGACTCTTCTTACTGTCTATGTTTTGAACCATTTCTGTGACGCTCGTTATAAATTCCGATGCTTCACTTCAGGTTTACTGTATCCCTTGGCCCTTCTTATTGACGATGAAGCACAGAAATTGCATCGGAATAAAACACAAAAAGCACAATGCCGACTTAAGTACAAGAAGACTGACTCTTCTTACTGTCTATGTTTTGAACCATACCTGTGACTCTAGTTACAGATTCCGATTCTTCACTTCAGGTATACTGTATCCCCCTGACCTTCTTATTAACGATGAAACACAGAAATTGCATCGGAATGAAATACAAAAGTCACAATGCCGACTTAAGTACAAGAAGACTGACTCTTCTTACTGTCTATGCTTTGAACCATTCCTGTGACACTAGTTATAGATTCTGATGCTTATTTTCAGGTTTACTGTATCCCTCTGACCTTTTATTGACGATGAAGCACAAAAATGCATCGGAATTAAATACAAAAGGCGCAATGCCGACTTATGTAGAAGAAGACTGACTCGTTTTACTGACTATGTTTGAACCATTCCTGTGACACTAGTTATAGATTCGGATGCTTCACTTCTGGTTTACTGTCCCTTCTGACCTTCTTATTGACGATGAAAGACAGAAATTGAATCGGAATTAAATAGAAAAAGCACCATGCCGACTTAAGTACAAGACTACAGACTTTTCTTACGGTCTATGTTTTGAACCATTCCTGTGACTCTAGATATAGATTCCGATGCTTCACTTCAGGTTTACTGTATCCCTTGGACCTTCTTATTGACGATGAAACACATAAATTGCATCGGAATTAAATACAAAAGGCACAATGCCGACTTAAGTACAAGAAGACTGACTCTTCTTACTGACTATGTTTTGAACCATTCCTGTGACACTAGTTATATATCCCGATGCTTCACTTCAGGTTTACTGTATCCCTCTGACCTTCCTATTCACGAGGAAACACAGAAATTGCATCGGAATTAAATGGAAGCGCCACAATGCCTACTTAAGTACAAGGAGACTGACTCTTCTTACTGGCTATGTTTTGAACTATTCCTGTGACACTAGTTATAGATTCCGATGCTTCACTTCAGGTTTACTGTATCCCTTGGACCTCCTTATTGACGATGAAACACAGAAATTGCATCGGAATTAAATAGAAAAGGCACAATGCCGACTTAAGTACAAGAAGACTGACTCTTCACACTGTCTATGTTTTGAACCATTCCTGTGACACTAGTTATAGATTCCGATGCTTCACTTCAGGTTTACTGTATCCCTTGGACCTTCTTATTGACGATGAAACACAGAAATTGCATCGGAATTAAATAGAAAAGGCACAATACCGACTTAAGTACAAGAAGACTGGCTCTTCTTACTGTCTATGTTTTGATCCATTCCCGTGACACTAGTTATAGATTCCGATGCTTAACTTCAGGTTTACTGTATCCCTTGGACCTTCATATTGACGATGAAACACAGAAATTGCATCGGAAATAAAATCAAAAGGCACAATGCCGACTTAAGTACAAGAAGACTGACTCTTCCTACTGTCAATGATTTGAACCATTCCTGTGACACTAGTTATAGATTCCGATGCATCACTTCAGGTTTACTGTACCCCTCTGATCTTCTTTATGACGATGAAACGCAGAAATTGCATCGGAATTAAATACAAAAGGCACAATGCTGACTTAAGTACAAGAAGACTGACTCATCTTACAGTCTATGTTTTGAACCATTCCTGTGACACTAGTTATAGACTCCGATGCTTAACTTCAGGTTTACTGTATCTCTTGGACCTTCTTATTGACGATGAAACACAGAAATTGCATCGGAATTAAATACAAAAGGCACAATGCCGACTTAAGTACAAGAAGACTGACTCTTCTTACTGTCTATGTTTTGAAGCATTCCTGTGACTCTAGTTATAGATTCGGAAGCTTCACTTCAGGTTTTCTGTATCCCTCTGACCTTCTTATTGACGATAAACCACAGAAATTGCAACAAAATTAAATACAAAAGGCACAATGCCGACTTAACTACAAGAAGACTGACTCTTCTTATTCTCTATGTTTTGAACCATTCCTGTGACTCTAGTTATAGATTCCGATGCTTCAATTCAAGTCTACTGTATCCCTTGGACCTTCTTGTTGACGATGAAACACAGAAATTGCATCGGAATTAAATACAAAAGGCACAATGCGACTTAAGTACAAGATGACTGACCCTTCTTACTGTCTATGTTTAAAACCATTCCTGAGACACTAGTTATAGAATCCGATGCTTCACTCCAGGGTTACTGTATCCCTCGGACCCTCTTATTGACGATGAAACACCGAAATTGCATCGGAATTAAATAGAAAAGGCACAATGCCGACTTAAGTACAAGAAGACTGACTCTTCTTACTGTCTATGTTTTGAACCATTCCTGTGACACTAGTTGTAGATTCCGATGCTTCACTTCAGGTTTACTGTATCCCTTGGACCTTCTTATTGACGATGAAACACAGAAATTGAATCGGAATTAAATACAAAAGGCACAATACCGACTTAAGTACAAGAAGACTGACTCTTCTTACTGTCAATGCTTTGAACCATTCCTGTGACACTAGTTATAGATTCCGATGCTTAACTTCAGGTTTACTGTATCGCTTGGACCTTCTTATTGACGATGAAACACAGAAATTGCATCGGAAATAAATACAAAAGGCACAATGCCGACTTAAGTACAAGATGACTGACTCTTCCTACTGTCAATGACTTGAACCATTCCTGTGACACTAGTTATAGATACCGATGCTTCACTTCAGGTTTACTCTACCCCTCTGATCTTCTTTATGACGATGAAACACAGAAATTGCATCGGAATTAAATACAAAAGGCACAATGCCGACTCAAGTACAAGAAGACTGATTCATCTTACTGTCTATGTTTTGAACCATTCTTGTGACACTAGTTATAGATTCCGATGCTTCACTTCAGGTATACTGTATCCCTTGGACCACCTTATTGACGATAAAACACAGAAATTGCATCGGAATTAAACACAAAAGGCACAATGCCGTCTTAAGTACAAAAAGACTGACTCTTCTTACAGACTATGTTTTCAACCATTCCTGTGACACTAGTTATAGATTCCGATGCTTCACTTCAGGTTTACACTATCCCTCTGACCTTCTTATTGACGATGAAACACAGAAGTTGCATCGCAATTAAATACAAAAGGCACAATGCCGACTTAAGTACAAGACGATTGACTCTTCTTATTGTCTATGTTTTGAACCATTCCTGTGACACTAGTTATAGATTCCGATGCTTGAATTCAGGTCTACTGTATCCCTTGGACCTCCTTATTGACGATGAAACACAAAAATTGCATCGGAATTCAATACAAAAGGCACAATGCCGACTTAAGTACAAGAAGACTGACTCTTCTTACTGTCTATGTTTTGACACATTCCTGTGAAACTAGTTATGGATTCCGATGCTTCACTTCAGGTTTACTGTATCCCTTGGACCTTCCTATTGACGATGAAACACAGAATTTGCATCGGAATTAAATAGAAAAGGCACAATGCCGACTTAAGTACAAGAAGACTGACTCTTCTTACTGTCTATGTTTTGAACTATTCCTGTGACACTAGTTATAGATTCCGATGCTTCACTTCAGGTTTACTGTATCCCTCTGATCTTCTTATTGACGATGAAACACAAAAATTGCATCGGAAATAAATACAAAAGGCACAATGCCGACTTAAGTACAAGACGACTGACTCATCTTACTGTCTATGCTTTGAGCCATTCCTGTGACACTAGTTATAGATTCCGATGATTCATTCAGGTATACTGTATCCCTTGGACCTTCTTATTGACGATGAAACACAGAAATTGCATCGGAATTAAACACAAAAGGCACAATGCCTACATAAGTACAAAAGACTGACTCTTCTAACTGTCTAAGTTTTGAACCACCCCTGTGACACTAGTTATAGATTCCGATGCTTCACTTCAGGTTTACTGTATCCCTCTGACCCTCTTATTGACGATGAAACACAGAAATTGCATCCGAATTAAATACAAAAGGCACAATGCCGACTTAAGTACAAGACGACTGATTCTTCTTACTGTCTATGTTTTGAACCATTCCTGTGACACTAGTTATAGATTCCGATGCTTCACTTCAGGTTTACTGTATCCCTTGGACCTTCTTATTGACGATGAAACACAGAAATTGCATCGGAATTAAATACAAAAGGCACAATACCGACTTAAGTACAAGAAGACTGACTCTTCTAACTGTCTATGCTTTGAACCATTCCTGTGACACTAGTTATAGATTCCGATGCTTAACTTCAGGTTTACTGTATACCTTGGACCTTCTTATTGACGATGAGACACAGAAATTGCATCGGAAATAAATACAAAAGGCACAATGCCGACTTAAGTACAAGAGGCCTGACTCTTCTTACTGTCTATGCTTTGACGCATTCCTGTGACACTAGTTATAGATTCCGATGCTTCACTTCAGTTTCACTGTATCCTTTGGCCCTTCTTATTGACGATGAAACACAGAAATTGCATCGGAATAAAATACAAAAGGCACAATGCCGACTTAAGTACAAGAAGACTGACTCTTCCTACTGTCAATGTTTTGAACCATTCCTGTGACACTTGTAATAGATTCCGATGCTTCACTTTAGGTTTACTGTATCCCTCTGATCATCTTATTAACGATGAAACACAGAAACTGCATCGGAATTAAATACAAAAGGCACAATGCCGACTTAAGTACAAGAAGACTGACTCCTCTTACTGTCTATGTTTTGAACCATTCCTGAGACACTAGTTATAGATTCCGATGCTTCTTTTCAGGTTTACTGTATCCCTCTGACCATCTTATTGACGATGAAACACAGAAATTGCAACGGAATTAAATACAAAAGGCACAATGCCGACTTAACTACAAGAAGACTGACTCTCCTTACTGTCTATGCTTTGACGCATTCCTGTGACACTAGTTATAGATTCCGATGCTTCACTTCAGTTTCACTGTATCCTCTGGCCCTTCTTATTGACGATGAAACACAGAAATTGCATCGGAAATAAATACAAAAGGCACAATGCCGACTTAAGTACAAGATGACTGACTCTTCCTACTGTCAATGACTTGAACCATTCCTGTGACACTAGTTATAGATACCGATGCTTCACTTCAGGTTTACTCTACCCCTCTGATCTTCTTTATGACGATGAAACACAGAAATTGCATCGGAATTAAATACAAAAGGCACAATGCCGACTCAAGTACAAGAAGACTGACTCATCTTACTGTCTATGTTTTGAACCATTCTTGTGACACTAGTTATAGATTCCGATGCTTCACTTCAGGTATACTGTATCCCTTGGACCACCTTATTGACGATAAAACACAGAAATTGCATCGGAATTAAACACAAAAGGCACAATGCCGTCTTAAGTACAAAAAGACTGACTCTTCTTACAGACTATGTTTTGAACCATTCCTGTGACACTAGTTATAGATTCCGATGCTTCACTTCAGGTTTACACTATCCCTCTGACCTTCTTATTGACGATGAAACACAGAAGTTGCATCGGAATTAAATACAAAAGCCACAATGCCGACTTAAGTACAAGATGATTGACTCTTCTTACTGTCTATGCTTTGAACCATTCCTGTGACACTAGTTATAGATTCCGATGCTTCAATTCAGGTCTACTGTATCCCTTGGACCTCCTTATTGACGATGAAACACAAAAATTGCATCGGAATTCAATACAAAAGGCACAATGCCGACTTAAGTACAAGAAGACTGACTCTTCTTACTGTCTATGTTTTGACACATTCCTGTGAAACTAGTTATCGATTCCGATGCTTCACTTCAGGTTTACTGTATCCCTTGGACCTTCCTATTGACGATGAAACACAGAATTTGCATCGGAATTAAATAGAAAAGGCACAATGCCGACATAAGTACAAGAAGACTGACTCTTCTTACTGTCTATGCTTTGAACCATTCCTGTGACACTAGTTATAGATTCCGATGCTTCACTTCTGGTTTACTGTATCCCTTGGACCTTCTTATTGACGATGAAACACAGAAATTGCATCGGAATTAAATACAAAAGGCACAATACCGACGTAAGTACAAGAAGACTGATTCTTCTTACTGTCTATGTTTTGAACCATTCCTGTGACACTAGTTATGGATTCCGATGCTGAACTTCAGGTTTACTGTATCCCTTGGACCTTCCTATTGACGATGAAACACAGAATTTGCATCGGAATTAAATAGAAAAGGCACAATGCCTACATAAGTACAAAAGACTGACTCTTCTAACTGTCTATGTTTTGAACCACTCCTGTGACACTAGTTATAGATTCCGATGCTTTACTTCAGGTTTACTGTATCCCTCTGACCTTCTTATCGACGATGAAACACAGAAATTGCATCGGAATTAAATACAAAAGGCACAATGCCGACTTCAGTACAAGACGACTGACTCTTCTTACTGTCTATGTTTTGAACCATTCCTGTGACACTAGTTATAGATTCCGATGCTTCACTTCAGGTTTACTGTATCCCTTGGACCTTCTTATTGACGATGAAACACAGAAATTGCATCGGAATTAAATACAAAAGGCACAATACCGACTTAAGTACAAGAAGACTGACTCTTCTTACTGTCTATGCTTTGAACCATTCCTGTGACACTAGTTATAGATTCCGATGCTTAACTTCAGCTTTACTGTATCCCTTGGACCTTCGTATTGACGATGAAACACAGAAATTGCATCGGAATTAAATACAAAAGGCACAATACCGACTTAAGTACAAGAAGACTGACTCTTCTTACTGTCTATGCTTTGACGCATTCCTGTGACACTAGTTATAGATTCCGATGCTTCACTTCAGGTTTACTGTATCCTCTGGCCCTTATTATTGACGATGAAACACAGAAATTGCATCGGAATAAAATACAAAAGGCACAATGCCGACTTAAGTACAAGAAGACTGACTCTTCCTACTGTCAATGTTTTGAACCATTCCTGTGACACTTGTAATAGATTCCGATGCTTCACTTTAGGTTTACTGTATCCCTCTGATCATCTTATTAACGAAGAAACACAGAAACTGCATCGGAATTAAATACAAAAGGCACAATGCCGACTTAAGTACAAGAAGACTGACTCGTCTTACTGTTTATGTTTTGAACCATTCCTGTGACACTAGTTATAGATTCCGATGCTTCTTTTCAGGTTTACTGTATCCCTCTGACCTTCTTATTGACGATGAAACACAGAAATTGCATCGGAATTAAATACAAAAGCACAATGCCGACTTAAGTACAAGAAGACTGACCCTTCTTACTGTCTATGTTTTTAACCATTCCTGTGACACTAGTTATAGATTCCGATGCTTCACTTCAGGTTTATTGTATCCCTTGGACCCCCTTATTGACGATGAAACACAGAAATTGCATCGGAATTGAATAGAAAAGGCACAATGCCGACTTATGTACATGAAGACTGACTCTTCTCACTGTCTATGATTTGAACCATTCCTGTCTCACTAGTTACAGATTCCGATGCTTCACTTCAGGTTTACTGTATCCCTTGGACCTTCTTATTGACGATGAAACACAGAAATTGCATCGGAATTAAATACAAAAGGCTCAATGCCGACTTAAGTACAGGAAGACTGTCTCTTCTTACTGTCTATGTTTAGAACCATTCCTGTGACACTAGTTATAGATTCCGATGCTTCAATTCAGGTCTAATGTATCCCGTGGACCTTCTTATTGACGATGAAACACAGAAATTGCATCGGAATTAAATACAAAAGGCCCAATGCCGACTTAAGTACAAAAAGACTGACCCTTCTCACTGTCTAGGATTTTAACCATTCCTGTGACCCTAGTAATAGATTCCGATGCTTCACTTCAGGTTTACTGTATCCCTTGGACCTTCCTATTGACGATGAAACACAGAAATTGCATCGGAATTAAATAGAAAAGGCACAAGACCGACTTAAGTCCAAAAGACTGACTCTTCTTACTGTCTATGTTTTCAACCATTCCTGTGACACTAGTTATAGTTTCCGATGCTTAACTTCAGGATTACTGTATCTCTTGGCCCTTCTTATTGACGATGACACACAGAAATTGCATCGGAATTAAATACAAACGGCACAATACCGACTTAAGTACAAGAAGACTGACTCTTCCTACTGTCAATGACTTGAACCATTCCTGTGACACTAGTTACAGATTCCGATGCTTCACTTCAGGTTAACTGTACCCCTCTGATCTTCTTTATGACGATGAAACACAGAAATTGCATCGGAATTAAATACAAAAGGCACAATGCCGACTTAAGTACAAGAAGACTGACTCACCTTACTGTCTATGTTTTGAACCATTCCTGTGTCACTAGTTATAGATTCCGACGCTTCACTTCAGGTATACTGTATCCCTTGGACCATCTTATTGACGATAAAACACAGAAATTGCATCGGAATTAAACACAAAAGCACAATGCCGTCTTAAGTACAAAAAGACTGACTCTTCTTACAGACTATGTTTTGAACCATTCCTGTGACACTAGTTATAGATTCCGATGCTTCACTTCAGGTTTACTGTATCCCTCTGACCTTCTTATTGACGAAGAAACACAGAAATTGCATCGGAATTAAATACAAAAGGCACAATGCCGACTTAAGTACAAGAAGACTGACTCATCTTACTGTCTATGTTTTGAACCATTCCTGTGACACTAGTTATAGATTCCGATGCTTCAATTCAGGTCTACTGTATCCCTTGGATCTTCTTATTGACGATGAAACACAAAAATTGCACGGGAATTAAATACAAAAGGCACAATGCCGACTTAAGTACAAGAAGACTGACTCTTCTTACTGTCTATGTTTTGAACCATTCCTGTGACACTAGTTATGGCTTCCGATGCTTTACTTCAGGTTTACTGTATCCCTTGGAAGTTCTTATTGACGATGAAACACAGAAATTGCATCGGAATTAATTACAAAATCACAATACCGACTTAAGTACAAGAAGCCTGACTCTTCTTACTGTCTATGGTTTGACGCATTCCTGTGACACTAGTTATAGATTCCGATGCTTCTCTTCAGGTTTACTGTATCCTCTGGCCCTTCTTATTGACGATGAAACACCGAAATTGCATCGGAATTGAACACAAAAGGCTCAATGCCGACTTAAGTACAAAAAGACTGACTCTTCTTACAGACGATGTTTTGAACCATTCCTGTGACACTAGTTATAGATTCCGATGCTTCACTTCAGATTTACTGTATCCCTCTGATCATCTTATTGACGATGAAACACAGAAATGGCATCGGAATTAAATGCAAAAGGCACAATGCCGACTTAAGTACAAGATGACTGACTCTTTTTACTGACTATGTTTTGAACCATTCCTGTGACACTAGTTATAGATTCCGATGCTTCACTTCAGATTTACTGTATCCCTTGGACCTTCTTACTGACGATGAAACACAGAAATTGCATCGTAATTAAATACAAAAGGCACAATGCCGACTCAAGTACAAGAAAACTGACTCTTCTTACTGACTATGTTTTGAACCATTCCTGTGACTCTAGTTATAGATCCCGATGCTTCACTTCAGTTTTACTGTATCCCTCTGACCTTCTTATTGACGAAGAAACACAGAAATTGCATCGGAATTAAATACAAAAGGCACAATGCCGACTTAAGTACAAGAAGACTGACTCATCTTACTGTCTATGTTTTGAACCATTCCTGTGACACTAGTTATAGATTCCGATGCTTCAATTCAGGTCTACTGTATCCCTTGGATCTTCTTATTGACGATGAAACACAAAAATTGCACGGGAATTAAATACAAAAGGCACAATGCCGACTTAAGTACAAGAAGACTGACTCTTCTTACTGTCTATGTTTTGAACCATTCCTGTGACACTAGTTATGGCTTCCGATGCTTTACTTCAGGTTTACTGTATCCCTTGGAAGTTCTTATTGACGATGAAACACAGAAATTGCATCGGAATTAATTACAAAATCACAATACCGACTTAAGTACAAGAAGCCTGACTCTTCTTACTGTCTATGGTTTGACGCATTCCTGTGACACTAGTTATAGATTCCGATGCTTCTCTTCAGGTTTACTGTATCCTCTGGCCCTTCTTATTGACGATGAAACACCGAAATTGCATCGGAATTGAACACAAAAGGCTCAATGCCGACTTAAGTACAAAAAGACTGACTCTTCTTACAGACGATGTTTTGAACCATTCCTGTGACACTAGTTATAGATTCCGATGCTTCACTTCAGATTTACTGTATCCCTCTGATCATCTTATTGACGATGAAACACAGAAATGGCATCGGAATTAAATGCAAAAGGCACAATGCCGACTTAAGTACAAGATGACTGACTCTTTTTACTGACTATGTTTTGAACCATTCCTGTGACACTAGTTATAGATTCCGATGCTTCACTTCAGATTTACTGTATCCCTTGGACCTTCTTACTGACGATGAAACACAGAAATTGCATCGTAATTAAATACAAAAGGCACAATGCCGACTCAAGTACAAGAAAACTGACTCTTCTTACTGACTATGTTTTGAACCATTCCTGTGACTCTAGTTATAGATCCCGATGCTTCACTTCAGTTTTACTGTATCCCTCTGACCTTCGTATTGACGATGAAATACAGAAATTGCATCGGAATTGAATAGAAAAGGCACAATGCCGACTTATGTACATGAAGACTGACTCTTCTCACTGTCTATGATTTGAACCATTCCTGTCTCACTAGTTACAGATTCCGATGCTTCACTTCAGGTTTACTGTATCCCTTGGACCTTCTTATTGACGATGAAACACAGAAATTGCATCGGAATTAAATACAAAAGGCTCAATGCCGACTTAAGTACAGGAAGACTGTCTCTTCTTACTGTCTATGTTTAGAACCATTCCTGTGACACTAGTTATAGATTCCGATGCTTCAATTCAGGTCTAATGTATCCCGTGGACCTTCTTATTGACGATGAAACACAGAAATTGCATCGGAATTAAATACAAAAGGCCCAATGCCGACTTAAGTACAAAAAGACTGACCCTTCTCACTGTCTAGGATTTTAACCATTCCTGTGACCCTAGTAATAGATTCCGATGCTTCACTTCAGGTTTACTGTATCCCTTGGACCTTCCTATTGACGATGAAACACAGAAATTGCATCGGAATTAAATAGAAAAGGCACAAGACCGACTTAAGTCCAAAAGACTGACTCTTCTTACTGTCTATGTTTTCAACCATTCCTGTGACACTAGTTATAGTTTCCGATGCTTAACTTCAGGATTACTGTATCTCTTGGCCCTTCTTATTGACGATGACACACAGAAATTGCATCGGAATTAAATACAAACGGCACAATACCGACTTAAGTACAAGAAGACTGACTCTTCCTACTGTCAATGACTTGAACCATTCCTGTGACACTAGTTACAGATTCCGATGCTTCACTTCAGGTTAACTCTACCCCTCTGATCTTCTTTATGACGATGAAACACAGAAATTGCATCGGAATTAAATACAAAAGGCACAATGCCGACTTAAGTACAAGAAGACTGACTCACCTTACTGTCTATGTTTTGAACCATTCCTGTGTCACTAGTTATAGATTCCGACGCTTCACTTCAGGTATACTGTATCCCTTGGACCATCTTATTGACGATAAAACACAGAAATTGCATCGGAATTAAACACAAAAGCACAATGCCGTCTTAAGTACAAAAAGACTGACTCTTCTTACAGACTATGTTTTGAACCATTCCTGTGACACTAGTTATAGATTCCGATGCTTCACTTCAGGTTTACTGTATCCCTCTGACCTTCTTATTGACGAAGAAACACAGAAATTGCATCGGAATTAAATACAAAAGGCACAATGCCGACTTAAGTACAAGAAGACTGACTCATCTTACTGTCTATGTTTTGAACCATTCCTGTGACACTAGTTATAGATTCCGATGCTTCAATTCAGGTCTACTGTATCCCTTGGATCTTCTTATTGACGATGAAACACAAAAATTGCACGGGAATTAAATACAAAAGGCACAATGCCGACTTAAGTACAAGAAGACTGACTCTTCTTACTGTCTATGTTTTGAACCATTCCTGTGACACTAGTTATGGCTTCCGATGCTTTACTTCAGGTTTACTGTATCCCTTGGAAGTTCTTATTGACGATGAAACACAGAAATTGCATCGGAATTAATTACAAAATCACAATACCGACTTAAGTACAAGAAGCCTGACTCTTCTTACTGTCTATGGTTTGACGCATTCCTGTGACACTAGTTATAGATTCCGATGCTTCTCTTCAGGTTTACTGTATCCTCTGGCCCTTCTTATTGACGATGAAACACCGAAATTGCATCGGAATTGAACACAAAAGGCTCAATGCCGACTTAAGTACAAAAAGACTGACTCTTCTTACAGACGATGTTTTGAACCATTCCTGTGACACTAGTTATAGATTCCGATGCTTCACTTCAGATTTACTGTATCCCTCTGATCATCTTATTGACGATGAAACACAGAAATGGCATCGGAATTAAATGCAAAAGGCACAATGCCGACTTAAGTACAAGATGACTGACTCTTTTTACTGACTATGTTTTGAACCATTCCTGTGACACTAGTTATAGATTCCGATGCTTCACTTCAGATTTACTGTATCCCTTGGACCTTCTTACTGACGATGAAACACAGAAATTGCATCGTAATTAAATACAAAAGGCACAATGCCGACTCAAGTACAAGAAAACTGACTCTTCTTACTGACTATGTTTTGAACCATTCCTGTGACTCTAGTTATAGATCCCGATGCTTCACTTCAGTTTTACTGTATCCCTCTGACCTTCGTATTGACGATGAAATACAGAAATTGCATCGGAATTAAATAGAAACGCCACAATGCTTACTTAAGTACAAGAAGACTGACTCTTCTTACTGGCTATGTTTTGAACCATTCCTTTGACACTAGTTATAGATTCCGATGCTTGGCTTCAGCTTTACTGTATCTCTTTGATCTTCTTATTGACGATGAAACACAGAAATTGCATCGGAATTAAATACAAATGGCACAATGCCGACTTAAGTACATGTAGACTGACCCTTCTCACTGTCTATGTTTTGAACCATTCCTGTGACACTAGTTATAGATTCCGATGCTGCACTTCAGGGTTACTGTATCCCTCTGACCTTCTTATTGACGATGAAAAACAAAAATTGCATTGGAATTAAATACAAAAGGCATAATGCCGACTTAAGTACAAGAAGACTGACTCTTCTTACTGTCTATGTTTTGAACCATTCCTGTGACACTAGTTATAGATTCCGATGCTTCACTTCAGGTTTACTGTGTCCCTTGGACCTTCTTATTGACGATGAAAAACAAGAATCGCATCGGATTTAAATACAAATGACACAATGCAGACTTAAGTACAAGAAGACTGACTCTTCTTACCGTCTATGTTTTGAACCTTTCCTGTGGGACCAGTATTAGATTCCAATGTTTCACTTCAGGTTAACTGTATACCTTGGACCTTCTTATTGACGATGAAACACAGAAATTGCATCGGAATTAAACACGAAAGGCACAATGCTGACTTAAGTACAAGAAGACTGACTCGTCTTACTGTCTATGCTTTGAACCTTTCCTGTGAGACCAGTTTTAGATTCCGATGCTTTACTTCAGGTTTACAGTATCCCTTGGACCTTCTTATTGACGATGAAACACAGAAATTGCATCGGAATTAAATACAGAAGGCACAATGCCGACTTAAGTACAAGAAGACTGACTCTTCTTACTGTCTATGTTTTGAATCTTTCCTGTGAGACCAGTTTTAGTTTTTGATACTTCACCTCAGGTTTACTGTACCATTTGGACCTTCGTATTCACGATGAAACACAGGGATTGCATCGGAATCAAACACAAAAGGCACAATGCCGACTTAAGTACAATAAGGCTGACACTTCTTACTGTCTATGTTTTGAACCTTTCCTGTGAGACGACTTTTAGATTCCGATGCTTCGCTTCAGGTTTACTGTTTCCCTTGGACCTTCTTATTGACGATGAAAAACAGAAATTACATCGGAATTAAATACAAAAGTCACAATGAAGACCTAAATACAAGAAGACTGACTCATCTTACTGTCTATGTTTTATCCTTTCCTGTGAGACCAGTTTATAATTCCGATGCTTCACTTCAGGTTTACTGTATCCCTTGGACCTACTTATTGACGATGAAAGACAGAAATTGCATCGGAATTAAATACAAAAGGCACAATGCCGACTTAAGTACAAGAAGACAGACTCTTCCTACTGTCTATGCTTTGAACCATTCCTGTGACACTAGTTATAGATGCCGATGCTTCACTTCAGGTTTACTGTATCCCTTGGACCTTCTTATTGACGATGAAACACAGAAATTGCATCGGAATTAAACACAAAAGGCACAATGCCGGCTTAAGTACAAAAGGACTGACTCTTCTTACTGTCAATGTTTTGAACCTTTCCTGTGAGACGACTTTTAGATTCAGATGCTTCACTTCAGGTTTTCTGTTTCGCTTGGACCTTCTTATTGACGATGATACACAGAAATTGCTTCGGAATTAAGTACAAAAGGCACAATGCCGACTTAAGTACAAGAAGACTGACTCTCCTTACTGTCAATGTTTTGAACCATTCCTGTGACACTAGTTATAGATTCCTATGCTTCACTCCAGGTTTACTGTATCACTTGAACCTTCTTATTGACGATGAAACACAGAAATCGCAACTGAATTAAATAGAACAGGCACAGGGCCGACTTAAGGACAAAAAGACTGACTCTTCTAACTGACTATGTTTTGAACCATTCCTGTGACACTAGGTATAGATTGCGATGCTTCACTTCAGGTTTACTGTATCCCTTGGACCTTCTTATTGACGATGAAACACAGAAATTGCATCGGAATTAAATACAAAAGGCACAATATCGACTTAAGTACAAGAAGACTGACTCTTGAAACTGTCTATGTTCTGAACCAATCCTGTGACACTACTTTTGGATTCCGATGCTTCACTTCAGGTTTACTGTATCCCTCTGACCTTGTTATTGTTGATGAAACACAGAAATTGCTTCGGAATTAAATACAAAAGGCACAATGCCGACTTAAGTCCAAGAAGACTGACTCTTCCTACTATCTATGTTTTGAACCATTCCTGTGACACAAGTTATAGATTCCGAGGCTACACTCCAGATTTAGTGTATCCCTTGGACCTTCTTATTCACGATGAAACACAGAAGTTGCAACGGAATTAAATACAAAAGGCACAAAGCCGACTTAAGGGCAAGAAGACTGACTGTTCTTACTGACTATGCTTTGAACCATTCCTGTGACACTAGTTATAGATTCCGATGCTTCACTTCAGGTTTATTGTATCCCTTTGACCTTCGTATTGCTGATGAAACACAGATATTGCATCGGAATTAAATACAAAAGGCACAATGCCGACTTAAGTACAAGATGACTGACTCTTCTTACTGTCTATGTTTTCAACCGTTCCTGTGACACTAGTTATAGATTCCGATGCTACACTTCAGGTTTACTGTATCCCTCTGACTTTCTAATTGACAATGAAACACAGAAATTGCATCAGAATTAAATACAAAAGGCACAATACCGACTTAAGTACAAGGAGACTGACTCTTCTTACTGTCTATGTTTTGTACCATTCCTGTGACACTAGTTATAGATTCCGATGCTTCACTTTAGGTTTACTGTATCCCTTGGACCTTCTTATTGACGATGAAACACAGAAATTGCATCGGAATTAAATACAAAAGGCACAATGCCGACTTAAGTACAAGAAGACTGACTCTTCCCACTGTCAATGTTTTGAACCATTCCTGTGACACTAGTAATATATTCCGATGCTTCACTTCCGGTTTACTGTATCCCTCTGATCTTATTGACGATGAAACACAGAAATTACATCGGAATTAAATACAAAGGGCACAATGCCGACTTAATTACAAGAAGACTGAGTCATCTTACTGTCTATGTTTTGAACCATTCCTGTGACACTATTTATAGATTCCGATGCTTCACTTCAGGTTTACTGGTTCTCTTGGACCTTCTTATTGACGATGAAACACAGAAATTGCATCGGAATTAAACACAAAAGGCAGAATGCCGACTTAAGTACAAAATGACTGACTCTTCTTACTGACTATGATTAGAACCATTCCTGTGACACTAGTTGTAGATTCCGATGCTTCACCTCTGGTTTACTGTATCCCTCTGACCTTCTTATTGACGATGAAACACAGAAATTGCATCGGAATTAAATACGAAAGGCACAATGCCGACATAAGTACAAGAAGACTGACTCTTTTTACTGACTTTGTTTTGAACCATTCCTGTGACACTAGTTATAGATTCGGATGCTTCACTTCAGGTTTACTGTATCCCACTGACCTTCTTATTCACGATGGAACACAGAAATTGCATCGGAATTAAATAGAAAAGGCACAATGCCGACTTAAGTACAAGACGACTGACTTTTCATACTGTCTATGCTTTGAACCATTCCTGTGACACTAGTTATAGATTCCGATGCTTCAATTCAGGTTTACTGTATCCCTTGGACGTTCTTATTGACGATGAAACACAGAAATTGCATCGGAATTAAATACAAAAGGCACAATGCCGACTTAAGTACAAGAAGACTGACTCTTTTTACTGACTATATTTTGAACCATTCCCTTGACTCTAGTTATAGATCCCGATGCTTCACTTAAGGTTTGCTGTATCCCTCTGACCTTCTTATTGACGATGAAACACAGAAATTGCATCGGAATCAAATAAAAATTGCACAATGCCGACTTAAGTACAAGACGACTGACTCTCTTTACTGACTATGTTTTGAACCATTCCTCTGACATTAGTTATAGATTCGGATGCTTCACCTCAGGTTTACTGAATCCCTCTGACCTTCTTATTGACGATGAAACACAGAAATTGCATCGGAATTAAATACAAAAGGCACAATGTCGACTTAAGTACAAGAAGACTGACTCTTCTTACTGACTATGTTTGAACCATTCCCGTGACTCTAGTTATAGATCCCGATGCTTCACTTCTGGTTTACTGTATCCCTCTGACCTTCTTATTGACGATGAAACACAGAAATTCCAACGGAATTAAATAGAAACGCCACAATGACTACTTAAGTACAAGATGACTGACTCTTCTTACTGGCTATGTTTTGAACCATTCCTGTGACACTAGTTATAGATTCCGATGCTTCACTTCAGGTTTACTGTATCCCTTGGACCTTCTTATTGAAGATGAAACACAGAAATTGCATCGGAATTAAATACAAAATGCACAATGCCGACTTAAGTACAAGAAGACTGACTCTTCTTACTGTCTATGCTTTGAACCATTCCTGTGACACTATTTATAGATTCCGATGCTTCACTTCAGGTTTACTGTATCCCTTGGACCCTCTTATTGACGATGAAACACAGAAATTGCATCGGAATTAAATACAAAAGGCACAATGCTGACTTAAGTATAAGAAGACTGACTCTTCCTACTGTCTATGTTTTGAACCATTCCTGTGACACTAGCTATAGATTCCGATGTTTCACTTCAGGTTTACTGTATCCCTCTGATCTTCTTATTGACGATGAAACACAGAAATTGCATCGGAATTAAACACAAAAGGCACAATGCCGACTTAAGTACAAGAAGACTGACTCATCTTACTGTCTATGTTTTGAACCATTCCTGTGACACTAGTTATAGATTCCGATGCTTCACTTCAGGTTTACTGTATGTCTTGGACCTTCGTATTGACGAAGAAACACAGAAATTGCATCGGAATTAAACACAAAAGGCACAATTCCGACTTAAGTACAAAAAGATTGACTCTTCTTACTGACTATGATTAAAACCATTCCTGTGACACTAGTTATAGATACCGATGCTTCACTTCAGGTTTACTGTATCCCTCTGACCTTCTTATTGACGATGAAACACAGAAATTGCATCGGAATTAAATAAAAAAAGCACAATGCCGACTTAAGTACAAGAAGACTGACTCTTTTTACTAACTATGTTTTGAAACTTTCCTGTGACACTAGTTATAGATTCGGATGCTTCACTTCAGGTTTACTGTATCCCTCTGACCTTATTATTCACGATGAAACACAGATATTGCATCGAAATTAAATAGAAAAGGCACAATGCCGACTTAAGTACAAGACGACTGACTTTTCTTACTGTCTATGATATGAACCATTCCTGTGACACTAGTTATAGATTCCGATGCTTCACTTCAGGTTTAGTGTATCCCTTGGACCTTCTTATTGACGATGAAACACAGAAATTGCATCGGAAGTAAATACAAAAAGCACAATGCCGACTTAAGTACAGGAAGACTGACTCTTCTTACTGACTATGTTTGAACCATTCCCGTGACTCTAGTTATAGATCCCAAAGCTTCACTTCAGGTTTACTGTATCCCACTGACCTTCTTATTGACGATGAAACACAGAAATTGCATCGGAATTAAATAGAAACGCCACAATGCCTACTTAAGTATAAGAAGACTGACTCTTCTCACTGGCTATGTTTTGAAACATTCCTGTGACACTAGTTATAGATTCCGATGCTTGACTTCAGTTTTACTGTATCCCTTGGACCCTCTTATTGACGATGAAACACAGAAATTGCGTCGGAAATAAATACAAAAGGCACAATGCCGACTTAAGTACAAGAACACTGAACCTTCTTACTGTCTATGTTTTGAACCATTCCCGTGACACTAGTTATCGATTCCGATGCTTCACTTCAGGTTTACTGTATCCCTCTGACCTTCTTATTGACGATGAAACACAGAAATTGCATCGGAATTAAATACAAAGGGACAATTCCAACTTAAGTACAAGAAGACTGACTCTTCTTACTGTCAATGTTTGGAACCATTCCTGTGACACTAGTTATAGATTCCGATGCTTCACTTCAGGTATACTGTGTCCCTTGGACCTTCTTATTGACGATGAAACACAGAAATCCCATCGGATTTAAATACAAAATGCACAATGCCGACTTAAGTACAAGAAGACTGACTCTTCTTACAGTCTATGTTTTGAATCTTTCCTGTGAGACCAGTTTTAGTTTTTGATACTTCACCTCAGGTTTACTGTACCATTTGGACCTTCGTATTCACGATGAAACCCAGGGATTGCATCGGAATCAAACACAAAAGGCACAATGCCGACTTAAGTACAATAAGGCTGACACTTCTTACTGTCTATGTTTTGAACCTTTCCTGTGAGACGACTTTTAGATTCCGATGCTTCACTTCAGGTTTACTGTTTCCATGGACCTTCTTATTGACGATGAAAAACAGAAATTACATCGGAATTAAATACAAAAGTCACAATGAAGACCTAAATACAAGAAGAATGACTCATCTTACTGTCTATGTTTTATCCTTTCCTGTGAGACCAGTTTATAATTCCGATGCTTCACTTCAGGTATACTGTATCCCTTGGACCTACTCATTGACGATGAAAGACAGAAATTGCATCGGAATTAAATACAAAAGGCACAATGCCGACTTAAGTACAAGAAGACTGACTCTTCCTACTGTCTATGTTTTGAACCCTTCCTGTGACACTAGTTATAGATGCCGATGCTTCACTTCAGGATTACTGTATCCCTTGGACCTTCTTATTGACGATGAAACACGGAAATTGCATCGGAATATAACACAAAAGGCACAATGCCGGCTTAAGTACAAAAAGACTGTCTCTTCTTACTGAATATGTTTTGAACCATTCCTGTGACACTAGTTACAGATTCCGATGCTACACTTCAGGTTTACTGTATCCCTCTGACCTTCTTATTGACGATGAAACACAGAAATTGCATCGGAATTTAATACAAAAGGCACAATCCCGACATAAGTACAAGAAGACTGGCTCTTCCTATTGATTATGTTTGAACCATTCCTGTGACTCGAATTATAGATCCTGATGCTTCACTTCAGGTTTACTTTATCCCTCTGACCTTCTTATTGACGATGAAACACAGAAATTTCATCGGAATTAAATAGAAAAGGCACAATGCCGACTTAAGTAAAAGAAGACTGACCCTTCTTACTGTCTATGTTTTGAACCATTCCTGTGACACTAGTTATAGATTGCGATGCTTCACTTCAGGTTTACTGTATCCCTCTGACCTTCTTATTGACGATCAAACACAGAAATTGCATCGGAATTAAATACAAAAGGCACAATGCCGACTTAAGTACAAGAAGACTGACTTTTCTTACTGACTATGTTTTGAACCATTCCTGTGACACTAGTTGTAGATTGTTATGCTTCACTTCAGATTTACTGTATCCCTCTGACCTTCTTATTGACGATGAAACACAGATATTGCATCGCAATTAAATACAAAAGACATAATGCCAACCTAAGTACAAGAAGACTGACTCTTCTTACTGTCTATGCTTTGAACCATTCCTGTGACACTAGTTATAGATTCCGATGCTTCACTTCAGGTTTACTGTGTCCCTTGGACCTTCCTATTGACGTTGAAACACAGAAATCGCATCGGATTTAAATACAAATGACACAATGCAGACTTAAGAACAAGAAGACTGACTCTCTTACTGTCTATGTTTTGAACCTTTAATGTGGGACCAGTATTAGATTCCGATGCTTCACTTAAGGTTTACAGTATCCCTTGGACCTTCTTATTGACGATGAAACACAGAAATTGCATCGGAATTAAATACAAAAGGCACAATGCCAACTTAAGTACAAGAAGACTGACTCTTCTTACTGTCAATGCTTTGAACCTTTCCTGTGAGACGACTTTTTGATTCCGATGCTTCACTTCAGGTTTTCTGTTTCGCTTGGACCTTCTTATTGACGATGATACACAGAAATTGCATCGGAATTAAATACAAAAGGCACAATGCCGACTTAAGTACAAGAAGACTGACTCTCCTTAATGTCAATGTTTTGAAAGATTCCTGTGACACTAGTTACAGATTCCTATGCTTCACTCCAGGTTTACTGTATCACTTGAACCTTCCTATTGACGATGAAACACAGAAATCGCATCGGAATTAAATAGAACAGGCACAATGCCGACTTAAGGACAAAAAGACTGACTCTTCTTACTGACTATGATTTGAACCATTCCTGTGACACTAGTTATAGATTGCGATGCTTCACTTCAGGTTTACTGTATCCCTTTGACCTTCTTATTGACGATGAAACACAGAAATTGCATCGGAATTAAATACAAAAGGAACAATATCGACTTAAGTACAAGAATACTGACTCTTGAAACTGTCTATGTTCTGAATCATTCCTGTGACACTAGTTTTGGATTCCGATGCTTCACTTCAGGTTTACTGTATCCATCTGACCTTGTTATTGTTGATGAAACACAGAAATTGCATCGGAATTAAATACAAAAGGCACAATGCCGACTTAAGTACAAGAAGACAGACTCTTCCTACTATCTATGCTTGAACCATTCCTGTGACACTAGTTATAGATTCCGTTGCTACACTCCAGATTTACTGTATCCCTTGGACCTTGTTATTGACGAAGAAACACAGAAGTTGCTTCGGAATTAAATACAAAAGGCACAAAGCCGACTTAAGGGCAAGAAGACTGACTGTTCTTACTGACTATGCTTTGAACCATTCCTGTGACACTAGTTATAGATTCCGATGCTTCACTTCAGGTTTATTGTATCCCTTTGACCTTCTTATCGCCGATGAAACACAGATATTGCATCGGAATTAAATACGAAAGGCACAATGCCGACTTAAGTACAAGACGACTGACTCTTCTTACTGTCTATGTTTTGAACCATTCCTGTGACACTAGTTATAGATTCCGATGCTACACTTCAGGTTTACTGTATCCCTCTGACCTTCTTATTGACAATGAATACAGAAATTGCAACAGAATGAAATACAAAAGGCACAATACCGACTTAAGTACAAGGAGACTGACTCTTCTTACTGTCTATGCTTTGTACCATTCCTGTGACACTAGTTATAGATTCCAATGCTTCACTTTAGGTTTACTGTATCCCTTGGACCTTCTTATTGACGATGAAACACAGAAATTGCATCGGAATTAAATACAAAAGGCACAATGCCGACTTAAGTACAAGAAGACTGACTCTTCCCACTGTCAATGTTTTGAACCATTCCTGTGACACTAGTTATAGATTCCGATGCTTCACTTCCGGTTTACTGTATCCCTCTGATCTTATTGACGATGAAACACAGAAATTACATCGGAATTAAATACAAAGGGCACAATGCCGACTTAATTACAAGAAGACTGTGTCATCTTACTGTCTATGTTTTGAACCATTCCTGTGACACTATTTATAGATTCCGATGCTTCACTTCAGGTTTACTGGTTCTCTTGGACCTTCTTATTGACGATGAAACACAGAAATTGCATCGGAATTAAACACAAAAGGCACAATGCCGACTTAAGTACAAAATGACTGACTCTTCTTACTGACTATGATTAGAACCATTCCTGTGACACTAGTTGTAGATTCCGATGCTTCACCTCTGGTTTACTGTATCCCTCTGACCTTCTTATTGACGATGAAACACAGAAATTGCATCGGAATTAAATACAAAAGGCACAATGCCGACATAAGTACAAGAAGACTGACTCTTTTTACTGACTTTGTCTTGAACCATTCCTGTGACACTAGTTATAGATTCGGATGCTTCACTTCAGGTTTACTGTATCCCACTGACCTTCTTATTGACGATGAAACACAGAAATTGCATCGGAATTAAATAGAAACGCCACAATGCCTACTTAAGTATAAGAAGACTGCTTCTTCTTACTGGCTGTGTTTTGAAACATTCCTGTGACACTAGTTATAGATTCCGATGCTTGACTTCAGTTTTACTGTATCCCTTGGACCTTCTTATTGACGATGAAACACAGAAATTGCGTCGGATATAAATACAAAAGGCACAATGCCGACTTAAGTACAAGAACACTGACCCTTCTTACTGTCTATGTTTTGAACCATTCCTGTGACACTAGTTATCGATTCCGATGCTTCACTTCAGGTTTACCGTATCCCTCTGACCTTCTTATTGACGACGAAACACAGAAATTGCATCGGAATTAAATACAAAAGGCACAATGCCGACTTAAGTACAAGAAGACTGACTCTTCTTACTGACTATGTTTTGAACCATTCCTGTGAAACTAGTTATAGATTGCGATGCTTCACTTCAGGTTTACTTTATTCCACTGACCTTCTTATTGACGATAAAACACAGAAATTGCATCGGAATTAAATACAAACGGACAATTCCAACTTAAGTACAAGAGGACTGACTCTTCTTACTGTCTATGTTTGGAACCATTCCTGTGACACTAGTTATTGATTCCGATGCTTCACTTCAGGTATACTGTGTCCCTTGGACCTTCTTATTGACGATGAAACACAGAAATCCCATCGGATTTAAATACAAATGACACAATGCAGACTTAAGTACAAGCAGCCTGACTCTTCTTACTGTCTATGTTTTGAACCACTCCTGTGACACTAGTTATAGATTCCGATTCTTCACTTCAGGTTTACTGTATCCCTTGGACCAACTTATTGACGATGAAACACAGAAATTGCATCGGAATTAAATATAAAAGGCACAATGCCGACTTAAGTACAAGAAGACTGACTCTTCTTACTGTCTATGTTTTGAACCATTCCAGTGACTCTAGTTATAATTTTCCAATGCTTCACTTCAGGTTTACTGTATCCCATGGACCTTCTTATTGGCGATGAAACACAGAAATTGCATGGGAATTAAATACAAAATGCACAATGCCGACTTAAGTACAAGAAGACTGACTCTTCCTACTGTCTATGATTTGTACCATTCCTGTGACACTAGTTATAGATTCCGATGCTTCACTTCAGGGTTTCTCTATCCCTTGGACCTTCTTATTGACGTTGAAACACAGAAAATGCATCGGAATTAAATACAAAATGCCCAATACCGAATTAAGTACATGAAGACCGACTCTTCCTACTGACTATGTTTTGAACCATTCCTGTGACACTAGCTATAGATTCCGATGCTTCACTTGAGGTTTACTGTATCCCTTGGACCTACGTATTGACGATGAAACACAGAAATTGCATCGGAATTAAATACAAAAGGCACAATGCCGACATAAGTACAAGAAGACTGACTCTTCTTACTGTCTATGTTTTGAACCATTCCTGTGACACTACTTATAGATTCCAATGCTTCACTCCAGGTTTACTGTAACCCTTGGACCTTCTTATTGACGATGAAACATAGAAATTGCATCGGAATTAAATACAAAAGGCACAATGCCGACTTAAGTACAAGAAGACTGACTCTTTTTACAGTCTATGATTTGAACCATTCCTGTGACACTAGTTATAGTTTCCGATGCTTCACTTCAGGTTTACTGTATCCCTTGGACCTTCTTATTGACGATGAAACAAAGAAATTGCATCGGAATTAAATACAAAAGGCACAATGCCGACTTAAGTATAAGAAGACTGACTCTTCCCACTGTCTATGTTTTGAACCATTCCTGTGACACTAGCTATAGATTCCGATGTTTCACTTCAGGTTTACTGTATGTCTTGGACCTTCTTATTGACGAAGAAACACAGAAATTGCATCGGAATTAAACACAAAAAACACAATTCCGCCTTAAGTAGAAAAAGATTGACTCTTCTTACTGACTATGATTAAAACCATTCCTGTGACACTAGTTATAGATACCGATGCTTCACTTCAGGTTTACTGAATCCCTCTGAACTTCTTATTGACGATGAAACACAGAAATTGCATCGGAATTAATTAAAAAAGGCACAATGCCGACTTAAGTACAAGAAGACTGACTCTTTTTACTGACTATGTTTTGAAACTTTCCTGTGACACTAGTTATAGATTCGGATGCTTCACTACAGGTTTACTGTATCCCTCTGACCTTATTATTCTCGATGAAACACAGATATTGCATCGGAATTAAATAGAAAAGGCACAATGTCGACTTAAGTACAAGACGACTGACTTTTCTTACTGTCTATGATATGAACCATTCCTGTGACACTAGTTATAGATTCCGATGCTTCACTTCAGGTTTAGTGTATCCCTTGGACCTTCTTATTGACGATGAAACACAGAAATTGCATCGCAATTAAATACAAAAAGCACAATGCCGACTTAAGTACAGGAAGACTGACTCTTCTTACTGACTATGTTTGAACCATTCCCGTGACTCTAGTTATAGATCCCAATGCTTCACTTCAGGTTTACTGTATCCCACTGACCTTCTTATTGACGATGAAACACAGAAATTGCATCGGAATTAAATAGAAACGCCACAATGCCTACTTAAGTATAAGAAGACTGACTCTTCTTACTGGCTCCGTTTTGAAACATTCCTGTGACACTAGTTATAGATTCCGATGCTTGACTTCAGTTTTACTGCATCCCTTGGACCTTCTTATTGACGATGAAACACAGAAATGGCGTCGGAAATAAATACAAAAGGCACAATGCCGACTTAAGTACAAGAACACTGACCCTTCATACTGTCTATGTTTTGAACCATTCCTGTGACACTAGTTATCGATTCCGATGCTTCACTTCAGGTTTACTGTATCCCTCTGTCCTTCTTATTGAAGATGAAACACAGAAATTGCATCGGAATTAAATACAAAAGGCACAATGCCGACTTAAGTACAAGAAGACTGACTCATCTTACTGATTATGTTTTGAACCATTCCTGTGACACTAGTTATAGATTGCGATGCTTCACTTCAGGTTTACTGTATTCCACTGACCTTCTTATTGACAATGAAACACAGAAATTGCATCGGAATTAAATACAAAGGGACAATTCCAACTTAAGTACAAGAATACTGACTCTTCCTACTGTCTATGAATTGTACCATTCCTGTGACACTAGTTATAGATTCCGATGCTTCACTTCAGGGTTTCTCTATCCCTTGGACCTTCTTATTGACGTTGAAACACAGAAAATGCTTCGGAATTAAATACAAAAGGCCCAATACCGAATTAAGTACATGAAGACCGACTCTTCCTAGTGACTATGTTTTGAACCATTCCTGTGTCACTAGTTATAGATTCCGATGCTTCACTTGAGGTTTACTGTATCCCTTGGACCTACTTATTGACGATGAAACACACAAATTGCATCGGAATTAAATACAAAAGGCACAATGCCGACATAAGTACAAGAAGACTGACTCTTCGTACTGTCTATGTTTTGAACCATTCCTGTGACACTAGTTATAGATTCCAATGCTTCACTCCAGGTTTACTGTATCCCTTGGACCTTCTTATTGACGATGAAACACAGAAATTGCATCGGAATTAAATACAAAAGGCACAATGCCGACTTAAGTACAAGAAGACTGACTCTTCTTACAGTCTATGTTTTGAACCATTCCTGTGACACTAGTTATAGTTTCCGATGCTTCACTTCAGGTTTACTGTATCCCTTGGACCTTCTTATTGACGATGAAACACAGAAATTGCATCGGAATTAAATACAAAAGGCACAATGCCGAAGACTGAATCTTGCTACTGTCTATGATTTGAACCATTCCTGTGACACTAGTTATAGATTCCGATGCTTCACTTCAGGTTTACTGTATCTCTTGGACCCTCTCATTGACGTTGAAACACAGAAAATCCAGTGGAATTCAATACAAAAGGCCAAATGCCGACTTAAGAGCATGAAGACCGACTCTTCCTACTGACTTTGCTTTGAACCATTCCTGTGACACTACGTATAGATTCCGATGCTTCACTTGAGGTTTACCGTATCCCTTGTATCTTCTTATTGACGATGAAACACAGAAATTGCATCGGAATTAAATACAAAAGGCACAATGCCGACTTAAGGACAAGAAGACTGACTGTTCTTACTGTGACACTAGTTATAGACTCCGATGCTTCACTTCAGGTTTATTGTATCCCTCTGACCTTCGTATTGCCGATGAAACACAGAAATTGCATCGGAATTAAATAGAAAAGGCACAATGCCGACTTAAGTACTAGAAGACTGACTCTTCTTACTCTCTATGTTATGAACCATTCCTGTGACACTAGTTATAGATTCCGATGATCCACTCCAGGTTCACTGTATCCCTTGGACCTTCTTATTGACGATGAAACACAGAAATTGCATAGGAATTAAATAGAAATGGCACAATGCCGACTTAAGTACAAGAAGGCTGACTCTTCTTACTGACTATGTTTTGAACTATTCCTGTGACACTAGTTATAGATTGCGATGCTTCACTTCTGGTTTACTGTATACCTTGGACCTTCTTGTTGACGATGAAACACAGAAATTGCATCGGAATTAAATACAAAAGGCACAATGCCGACTTAAGTATAAGAAGACTGACTCTTCCCACTGTCTATGTTTTGAACCATTCCTGTGACACTAGCTATAGATTCCGATGTTTCACTTCAGGTTTACTGTATCCCTCATATCTTCTTATTGACGATGAAACACAGAAATTGCATCGGAATTAAACACAAAAGGCACAATGCCGACTTAAGTACAAGAAGACTGACTCATCTTACTATCTATGTTTTGAACCATTCCTGTGACACTAGTTATAGATTCCGATGCTTCACTTCAGGTTTACTGTATGTCTTGGACCTTCTTATTGACGAAGAAACACAGAAATTGCATCGGAATTAAACACAAAAGGCACAATTCCGACTTAAGTACAAAAAGATTGACTCTTCTTACTGACTATGATTAAAACCATTCCTGTGACACTAGTTATAGATACCGATGCTTCACTTCAGGTTTACTGTATCCCTCTGAACTTCTTATTGACGATGAAACACAGAAATTGCATCGGAATTAAATAAAAAAGGCACAATGCCGACTTAAGTACAAGAAGACTGACTCTTTTTACTGACTATGTTTTGAAACTTTCCTGTGACACTGGTTATAGATTCGGATGCTTCACTTCAGGTTTACTGTATCCCTCTGACCTTATTATTCACGACGAAACACAGAAATTGCATCGGAATTAAATAGAAAAGGCACAATGTCGACTTAAGTACAAGACGACTGACTTTTCTTACTGTCTATGATATGAACCATTCCTGTGACACTAGTTATAGATTCCGATGCTTCACTTCAGGTTTAGTGTATGCCTTGGACCTTCTTATTGACGATGAAACACAGAAATTGCATCGGAATTAAATACAAAAAGCACAATGCCGACTTAAGCACAGGAAGACTGACTCTTCTTACTGACTATGTTTGAACCATTCCCGTGACTCTAGTTATAGATCCCAATGCTTCACTTCAGGTTTACTGTATCCCACTGACCTTCTTATTGACGATGAAACACAGAAATTGCATCGGAATTAAATAGAAACGCCACAATGCCTACTTAAGTATAAGAAGACTGACTCTTCTTACTGGCTCCGTTTTGAAACATTCCTGTGACACTAGTTATAGATTCCGATGCTTGACTTCAGTTTTACTGTATCCCTTGGACCTTCTTATTGACGATGAAACACAGAAATGGCGTCGGAAATAAATACAAAAGGCACAATGCCGACTTAAGTACAAGAACACTGACCCTTCATACTGTCTATGTTTTGAACCATTCCTGTGACACTAGTTATCGATTCCGATGCTTCACTTCAGGTTTACTGTATCCCTCTGTCCTTCTTATTGAAGATGAAACACAGAAATTGCATCGGAATTAAATACAAAAGGCACAATGCCGACTTAAGTACAAGAAGACTGACTCATCTTACTGATTATGTTTTGAACCATTCCTGTGACACTAGTTATAGATTGCGATGCTTCACTTCAGGTTTACTGTATTCCACTGACCTTCTTATTGACAATGAAACACAGAAATTGCATCGGAATTAAATACAAAGGGACAATTCCAACTTAAGTACAAGAATACTGACTCTTCCTACTGTCTATGAATTGTACCATTCCTGTGACACTAGTTATAGATTCCGATGCTTCACTTCAGGGTTTCTCTATCCCTTGGACCTTCTTATTGACGTTGAAACACAGAAAATGCTTCGGAATTAAATACAAAAGGCCCAATACCGAATTAAGTACATGAAGACCGACTCTTCCTACTGACTATGTTTTGAACCATTCCTGTGGCACTAGTTATAGATTCCGATGCTTCACTTGAGGTTTACTGTATCCCTTGGACCTACTTATTGACGATGAAACACAGAAATTGCATCGGAATTAAATACAAAAGGCACAATGCCGACATAAGTACAAGAAGACTGACTCTTCGTACTGTCTATGTTTTGAACCATTCCTGTGACACTAGTTATAGATTCCAATGCTTCACTCCAGGTTTTCTGTATCCCTTGGACCTTCTTATTGACGATGAAACACAGAAATTGCATCGGAATTAAATACAAAAGGCACAATGCCGACTTAAGTACAAGAAGACTGACTCTTCTTACAGTCTATGTTTTGAACCATTCCTGTGACACTAGTTATAGTTTCCGATGCTTCACTTCAGGTTTACTGTATCCCTTGGACCTTCTTATTGACGATGAAAGACAGAAATTGCATCGGAATTAAATACAAAAGGCACAATGCCGAAGACTGAATCTTGCTACTGTCTATGATTTGAACCATTCCTGTGACACTAGTTATAGATTCCGATGCTTCACTTCAGGTTTACTGTATCCCTTGGACCTTCTCATTGACGTTGAAACACAGAAAATCCATTGGAATTCAATACAAAAGGCCAAATGCCGACTTAAGAGCATGAAGACCGACTCTTCCTACTGACTTTGCTTTGAACCATTCCTGTTACACTACGTATAGATTCCGATGCTTCACTTGAGGTTTACCGTATCCCTTGTACCTTCTTATTGACGATGAAACACAGAAATTGCATCGGCATTAAATAGAAAAGGCACAATGCCGACTTAAGTACTAGAAGACTGACTCTTCTTACTCTCTATGTTATGAACCATTCCTGTGACACTAGTTATAGATTCCGATGCTTCACTCCAGGTTTACTGTATCCCTTGGACCTTCTTATTGACGATGAAACACAGAAATTGCATAGGAATTAAATAGAAAAGGCACAATGCCGAGTTAAGTACAAGAAGACTGACTCTTCTTACTGACTATGTTTTGAACTATTCCTGTGA
>NW_025727479.1:0-37040 GCF_021461385.2 Schistocerca piceifrons | reverse complement strand
GAGTGACGCCAACTATCGGCGATCCATTTCCCCCCACTGGTAAAACATGTCCACTAACACCTACATACATCATTCAAGTACACAGACAATAGCATACACACAATGGGAGGGCACACGAACATGGACGGCACGGCACTGTCATACACTCTTCCTCAGAACCATATCAACAAACGTTACGTACATCCGGGAAAGCGAAAGCGAAAGCAAAAGCAAAGCCCAATGCAGCCGTCAAAGGTAACGTTCACCACGGCAGACACTTGCAGCCGCGCCGCCGTTAAACGCATTTCAGTGCGGCTCCAATACGCCTCCGACACGGGAACGTTCCGTTGCTCTACGAATGCGCTTCTCCCCTTTTTCCTTCCTCTCTCTTTTGCCCCCCCTCCTTGCACTCTTGCCTCATTCCTCACGTTCTGCCCAGACATTCGACCGATCAAAGTCAACCTTTCGTTACCGTTCTCAGCGCGACGGTGTACAACAGTATGACGGGTGTGCCCAAGACTTCGGTTCAGTTGCGTGACGCCGGTCTATCGCGCCGATCGACAGTTACTCAGGGGCGACGGATCGGACCACGTCACCGACACACAAAACACTTTCAAACAAACAAATACATACCGGATGGACACAGACAAACACGTGTACAGACATTCGCCAAACAAACGACGACGACCGCCGCCGCCGCCGCCGCCGCCGCCGCCGTCTAGCGTCGCGCTTACTGTACTGCACTGGACACGCGTGCATCTTGAATGACGACATCGGTGTGCGTGCGTCGTACGCAATCAGTCAGAACACGGCCTATCAAAAATCAGAGTCGAATGGTACATCATCGTGCGTGTCGCCGTACACGTACAGTACAATACAACAACAATGCGTCTTAATGGCACGTTCAATTTCAACGTCACTCACACACCTCCACGCTGCAGTTACGTCGCACCATTGTCAAACTCGGCGTACAGCAAAGGGAATAGTGGGCGGCAAAAAAAAAAACCAAACAAAAACATTTCACATTTCACCCTCGCCATGTATGATGTGCAAAAAACAAACCCGCAAACGGCCGTCGTTACGGTGACACAAAAGTCGCCGATCGCACTGTCCCCCCTCGCAGACAGGTTAACACACACACACACACACACACACACACACACACACACACACACCAACACCAATGGGTCAAAACCACTCCAACGAGGCGTGCCACCATTCCACGCCACGGGCGACCAACCTCGTGGCCGTCCCCCGCAACACGCTTTGACGCGCCCCCCCCACCCACAATCAAAATGCACACATACATCACAGCCGTCACACAAACAACAACAACAACAACAACAATTCCGCCCTTCCCGCAAAAGGCAAGTTGGTGGCCCTGAAAAGGGCCGTTTTGCCGCTCTCGCAACGGAGGAGCCTTCTCCTTCCTTCCTTCCTTCCTTCCATTCCAGAGCCACCTCCTTACTTGGAGCTCGTGTACTTGGTCACCGCCTTCGTGCCCTCGCTCACGGCGTGCTTGGCCAGCTCGCCAGGCAGCAACAGCCGCACAGCGGTCTGGATCTCGCGGGACGTGATGGTCGAGCGCTTGTTGTAGTGCGCCAGGCGAGAAGCCTCGGCCGCAATGCGCTCGAAAATGTCGTTCACGAAGCTGTTCATGATGCTCATCGCCTTCGACGAGATGCCCGTGTCAGGGTGCACCTGCTTCAGCACCTTGTAGATGTAGATGCATAGCTCTCCTTCCTCTTGCGCTTCTTCTTCTTGTCGCCCTTCGAAATGTTCTTCTGCGGCCTTGCCAGCCTTCTTGCGGCCTTCCCGCTAGTCTTGGGCGGCATCTCGAACGAACGAACGTACGGCAGCAGCAACACCAGTAGCAAGCGCTCCGCTCTAGTCAGCGTCTCCCCACACAGTGGCACCCGCCGCCAGCCGCCGCCGCACCTTTACCAGCTCGCCCTGTTGCGGCCGCCGACCAATGGGGCGCGCGCGCAACCGGCCGCCGCACCCGAGCCCATAAAGCACCCCCACCCCGGCTGCGCCGGCACGCACTCCGCTGCTCGACTCGCTGCCGCTCGCACCGGTCGTTTTTCGTTTCCGTTTCGTGTGCACCGTCGCTAGCCCATCGCCATGTCCGGACGCGGAAAGGGAGGCAAAGTCAAGGGCAAGTCAAAGTCCCGCTCAAGCAGGGCTGGGCTCCAGTTCCCGGTCGGCAGAATCCACCGCCTCCTGCGCAAGGGAAACTACGCAGAGCGCGTCGGCGCCGGGGCGCCCGTCTACCTCGCCGCCGTCATGGAGTACCTCGCGGCTGAGGTGCTCGAGCTGGCCGGAAACGCGGCCCGCGACAACAAGAAGACGCGCATCATCCCGCGCCACCTGCAGCTTGCCATCCGCAACGACGAGGAGCTCAACAAGCTCCTGTCGGGCGTCACCATCGCACAGGGTGGTGTCCTGCCCAACATCCAGGCCGTCCTGCTGCCAAAGAAGACCGAGAAGAAGGCCTAAAGGAGGCCAGGCAATCGCAACGCGCTTTGCCGGCTCGGCTCGGCCCACAACAATCGGCCCTTTTCAGGGCCACCACACAAACCTACGTCCAAAGCAAAATTTCAGTCGTCCTCGCCGCACCTTGTTTTGTTTTAACTTTGCACAGCCGCCGCCGGCGCACGTCCGCCATCTTGTCGTCCACACAGCCCGTGTGGCCCAACACACACACACACACACATTCATTTTTGCACGGTCGCAGTCGCCTTCCAAACGACAACGGCAGCAATAATGACGACCATTGTTACAGGGAGGCGTGTCGACACACCGCCCTCCACTCCCGCGCGCAACGGCCGTCGACACGAACGAAACAGCTGATCCGGCCGCCTATGCCCACACGCCTTGCCTCGGAAACCCCAACGCCGCCGCAAACACACAGGGCCAAACCACGCAAGCAAATAATCACCGCCTCTCGCACAACAACACACAGCCCGCCATCTCCGTCGCGATCGATACAACGACACACAATAACAAACACAAACGAAGCAGCTCCACACACAGCCAGCCACATGACACGTTTCCTTTCCTTCTCCCCTCCCAGTCACATCACGTCGCTCAAACGGAAAGAAAGAAACAAACAAACAACACAGACTCTTTCGCACTTTTCAACTTCCGAACAGTGTGGTGGCCCTGAAAAGGGCCGTTTTCTAGTCTCTCCCACCCACAAGCACGGCCGCGGGAAGGCCAGCGCCCGCTGCGACGCAGCCTAACCGCCGAAACCGTACAGGGTGCGCCCCTGCCTCTTCAGGGCGTACACCACGTCCATGGCCGTCACAGTCTTGCGCTTGGCGTGCTCAGTGTACGTCACCGCGTCGCGGATCACGTTCTCCAGGAACACCTTCAGCACCCCGCGGGTCTCCTCGTAGATCAGACCAGAGATGCGCTTCACGCCGCCCCTGCGAGCCAGGCGGCGGATGGCGGGCTTCGTGATGCCCTGGATGTTGTCGCGCAACACCTTGCGGTGCCGCTTGGCGCCACCCTTGCCGAGCCCCTTTCCTCCCTTGCCGCGGCCTGTCATCCTTCCTTCCTCGGGCAAAGCAACAACGTGCACAAACAGCAGCTGCAGCGGCTGGCGAGTCGGCTACGGTCTGCGCCCAGCGCGGCCCGCCGCCCCCCTATATAGACTCTGGCCCGCCCTCCCCCCCACCACGCGCAACCGAGGGCATATAAGCGCAGCACGGAGGCGCGCGGGCCCGTTGTCAAGGCAGCACCGGACGCCGCGCCGCACCTAACCTCCACGCACGCCGCTCCGCTACCGCTATGGCCCGCACAAAGCAAACGGCCCGCAAGTCCACCGGCGGAAAGGCGCCGCGCAAACAGCTCGCCACCAAGGCGGCGAGGAAGAGCGCGCCCGCCACCGGAGGCGTCAAGAAGCCCCACCGCTACAGGCCGGGCACCGTCGCCCTGCGAGAAATCAGGCGCTACCAGAAGAGCACAGAGCTGCTCATCCGCAAGCTGCCATTCCAGCGCCTAGTGCGCGAGATCGCCCAGGACTTCAAGACCGACCTGCGCTTCCAGAGCTCCGCAGTCATGGCCCTGCAGGAGGCCAGCGAGGCCTACCTCGTCGGCCTCTTCGAAGACACCAACCTGTGCGCAATCCACGCCAAGCGCGTCACCATCATGCCCAAGGACATCCAGCTCGCGCGCCGCATCCGCGGCGAGCGCGCCTAAACCGCGCCGCGGCACCGCACCGCACAAACAAAAACGGCCCTTTTCAGGGCCACTAACATCTCTCCGTCGCGAGCAAACTTTGTCGGTCGCCTGCCTCTCGCCCCGCAACCCAAAAACAACAACCACCACTTCCCGTCCGCCCGCCACACCCGCTCACTCTGCCTGCCTGCTAGCAGCGCGCAACAATCACACATCATCCCTCCCCGGCGCTCAAAGCGCACAATACCCAACGGCCGACGTCACACCGCACGGGTGGCTGGCCGGCCGCCGCTTTCGTTTCGAAAACAAAAACAACCCGCACTCCACTCCGACGGCCAACGGCCAGGCAGGCGCGCTCGCTCGCTCGCTCGCTCTCCAACGCCACCGAAATCCCCGCCGACTCCTTCCACATCTCAACGTGCCCCCCCGTTGCAAAACATAACACACACACACACACACACAAAGGAACAAAACAAAGACCAGACACGACTCGACAAGACAGACATCCGAGAAGAACGAACGCAGGCAAGCCAACCAACGTATTCAAACAAAACAACGTGACAGAAAACCAACCGTCGGCCGCCGCCACAAACACGGCGACAATCAACCACGACGACAACAACAACAACACCGCTTACCGCTACCGCCGCCCACACCCGCCACCGACCCCCGCAATCCATCCACCACGGCACGCAAACAGCATCCCCCACGGGCATACACAAAGACACCCACACCAAACGCAACACGACAATCAAAACCTTCCCCGACGTGCTTTGATGGCCCTGAGAAGGGCCGTTTTGGGCCGCGCGTCTCTTGCGCGCCACTAGACGACGACGGGGGGTGGGGACGACGGAGTCAAGCGCCAAACCCTTCCTTTCTCCCATCTCTTTCTCCTCTACTCTACTCTACTCTACTTCTTCTTCTTGGGCGAAGCCTTCGCCTTAGACGGCGTCGTCGCCTTCTTCGGGCGCGGCGCCTTCGGCTTCTTCGTCGGAACCTTGGCGGCCTTCTTCGCCTTCGACGGCGACTTGGCCTTGGCCGGCTTGGCCGCAGCCGCCTTCTTCGCACCCGCGGGAGCGGCCGACGCCGCAGACGCCTTCTTGGCGGCGCCCGCCTTCCGACCGGTCGCCGCCTTCACGCCACCAGCCTTCTTTGCGCCGGCCGCACGGGCGCCCTTCTTCTCCTTGCTGGCCGGAGCGGCGCGCTTCTTCTTGGCACCGCCAGCACGGGCCTTGCCGCCCTCGGCCGCCCCCCCGCCGCCGGCGCCGGCAAGCTTGAACGAGCCGGACGCGCCCTTCCCCTTCGTCTGCACCAGCTCGCCCGCCACGACGGCCGACTTGAGGTACTTCTTGATAAACGGCGCCAGCTTCTCCGCGTCCAGCTTGTAGTGCGCGGCTATGTACTTCTTGATCGCCTGCAGCGACGACCCGCCGCGCTCCTTCAGACTCTTGATGGCGGCCGTCACCATCTCAGAGGTGCGCGGGTGCGCAGGCTTGGCGCGCGGCTTCTTCGCAGACGACGCAGACTTGGCCTTCTTCGTAGTGCCGGTGGCGGCGGGTGCCGCAGCAGTCTCGTTCGTAGCCGCCTGATCTGCCATTTCGACGACGCGCGTAACACACAGCGAGAGCGAGAGCGAGCGGGACGGACGGCAGGCACGCAAGCACAGCACAGCACAGCACAGCAGCAGAGCAGAGAATCACAAGGCCCAGCCAGTGTCGCGGGCGGGCGCGGACGGCCGAGAGAGCGGCCGCCACTCTGCGCGCCGCCGCGCCGCGCCTCCCGCGCTTGCTACCGCCCAACGTCCGACAGCCTGTGCGGAGCAGCCCCAAACCTGCGCCACAACCGCCCGCGCCTTTCAAACCACCGAGGATGGGGCTACACACAGCCACACCACAGTCGCCAACCAGTCGCCACGGCAGCGCCGCAAACCACGGCCAAACTGCAGCTACCGCGCGCTACAGCCTGGGTCGGCCCGCCGAGAATCGCCGCCCCCCGCCCAAATGCCGCCCCCACAGCCCCAGCCGACGACCCGCCACAATGGCCAAACCTTCGGCAAAACTCCCACACCGTCGCCGCGGCAGCCCGGCCAGCGCGGCCGGCGCCACAGCCACACAAGCCGAGGCGTGCGGCGATGACGGCCGTGCAAACGCGCCCTCCGCCGCCCCCATCGCCTTCCGTCGCCCTCCCGCCGTTTCCCGATCGGCCCGCAGCCGTCGGGCCACATCGCGCGCCGTCCTCCTCCTCTCGCCCGCCAACATTCACAGCCGTTTCTCAACAATTGCCCGCCGCAAACGGACGCCGCCTGCGCAACAGGCGCCGCCGCCCCTCGCCGCTTCCGACCCAACCCCTCGACCGAGGCAAACCGCAATCCGAATCTACAGACCAACCCAATCTGCCGTCAGCACACACGACAGCCGACCTTACACGTTACGCGTTACACATTACGTTTACACGTCTAGGTTGGGTTACGTTAGGTTAGGTGGACGTGGGTTAGGTTAAGGGGACTTGGGTTAGGTTAAGCGTCAAACTTAGGTTAAGCATTCAAACACGTCAGGCGTCAGAGGTTAGGTTAGGTTAGGTTAGGTTAGGTTAGGTTACACGTTAGGTTAAGGGGTCAGTGCTAGGCTAAGAAGCGTCAAACGTAGGTTACAAAAGCGTTCAAACCGTGAGGCGTGAGCCGGACAGCTTACCTTACGTAGACGTTAGGGGCTCACAGGCTGAGCTCACCTCGCCACACCACAGGGTTAGGTTCGGTTCGCTCGGCTCAGCGTAAAGCGCCGAGGTCAGGGTTGCGTTCGTTCACCTTCGGGCGCCACACTTTCGGTTGAAAGGTCGCGACGGGACGACGTCGGCAGGCACGCCGCAAACGAACAAAAACGTACAGACGACGTCGAAAACCGCCGACAGACGGGGGAGCAGCACGACCACGACCAGATACCGAGCGCGAACGAGACACACGCGAACCACCCCCACCGGCCAAAGGGCACCACACAACAACCCAGAGCACCACGTGTCCACACCAGAGCAACCCGCCGCTCACGCGACATGGCTGGCACCGAAGGGCAACCGCCCGCAACTGCGCTTTCCGCGCCGGCCCGGATGCACGTCGTGCTACAACAACACCACTACCGTACACAGCCGCTGTTCACAACATCACTATCATGCGCGCCCGCGGCTCGCCGCCGTCGCAGTCGCAGCCCCGACGCCAGCGCTTTTGCACCACCATTCACACGCACCGCAACACAGCCGAACAAAACAAACACCACACAACAACAGCAACAACGCCGCCGCCGCCGCCTCTACTTGTGCCGGCGACCCACCCCGCCGATGGCGCACCTTTCGCCAGCCGGCAATCGACACACACGCACGCACCCACCCACCCACCCACCCACCCACCCCCCGGGGCCCAGTGCAAAAAAAAAAAAAAACACACAAAAACAAAACGACACGGGAAGCGCACACCGCCACTTCGCGCGCACGCCACCAACCAGTCGTCGTCTCAAAATAACAAACAACAACCAAAATAAACTAACAACTAGGGCAACACAAAACAAAAACGCCTCGCACGAACCGCCCACAAAAAGGACAAGCACACGCACAGCCTCTGCTGACGACCACGACGCAGCGGCACGCTGCTCCTGTCCCGCGCCCCGCGCCCCACTCGATTCACAACTCACGCGACACCGTCAACGACGGGCTCGCTTCCCGCAACCTACCACCTTTCCGCCACGACGCACAGCCCCAGCCCCACCCGACGACGCCCGTGGCAACGACTGCACTTTCACCACCGCCTCCCCCTTCCCCCCCAAAACACACACACACACACCCAGCCAAAAACGCACTCGCGACCCACACATGCACGTGCATCGGCACACGCCAACCAGTCAACGTCGACAACCACACGCAAGGCTCGAAACGAAACCGGCGTCCTTCCACGTTGCCATCAAGCTACGCGACACAAGACACAAGGAACCAACACAACAGCCGGCCCCACTAATTCCCACTCTCACGCCGCAAAAAGCACACCGAAACCGCCAAACGCACGCACATTCCCCTTCGCACTGACAACGACCGGCTCTCGCTACCACACACCTCTCGGCAGCCGTTTCACGCCAATTCGCCACACCGCCCACACAGTCGACAAGCGCCCGCCCTGTACGGCACACGCAACGACGCAGCGCAGCAAAGGGCGCCCGCAACACATACCTCTCCGCCGCCCGACGCGCCAACCGCCACACCACACCGCCAGCCACTCGCAAATTGTGCACTGCCACCAGCCACACGTCCAACACGCCGCGCCGCCTCCGGCCACCCGCCAGGGGGCGCTCACGTTCGCGACAACAGCGCGGCCCGCCGGGCCGGGCCGAACCGAACCGAGCCGCCGCTGCTCTGCACTCGGCACGGCCACACCCTGCTGCAGACCGGGCTCGTCTCTCTGTACGCGTCTGCCTGCGCATCAACACAACACGACCTTTTTTTTTTTTTTTACCTCTCTCTACCGCCATCCCTTCTTCTCGCGTTTTACTCGTTGTTGCAGCAGCGGCGCACACCTACACATCCACAGCCCCAGCCGAGCCGGCCTCACCTCAGGGCCCGCCGCCAGCGTCTCCTCCTCGGGCACAGGTGCGGTGCTGTGGCCGCCCATCCAACCGCATTGCTGGCCGTCCAGCCACCAGGCGTTCCCACTGCCGCGAGCCACGCCGCGCACCGACCCTGCTGCAGAAAACGAAGCATAGCCAGAGACCGACCGATACACAAAGCAAGCCGTCGCCTCGCCTCTTGTCCTTCCTGCCTTCCTTCCGCCCCCGCCCTTCTCACACCACCGCCTCTCCACTTTCGCCCGCCCCCGCCCCCGCCCCTCCTTTTTTTTGTTTTGTTTTTTTCCTTCGTTTTCTTCTTTCTTTCTTTCTTTCTTTCTTTCTTTCTTTCTTTCTTTCTTTCTTTCTTTGGCCCTCTCTCCTTCCCGCCCCATGGCGGTTACGGCACCGCCTGCAGCGGCAGATTTTTTGCGCCCACACGCCTACTCCTACCACCATTAACCTTGCCCTGCCCTGCCCATCAACGTCGCAGTCGAACCGACGCTTGCCAACACACTGCCCACGTTCCCTTTCTCTCTTCGGCCTACGCCCATTACGCGCCGCCGCCACAGCACCTTCCCTTCCCACAACACACCGACGTCATCACACGCACCCAAAACAGGGGCCACGACCGTGTTCCTCGCCCACTCCCATCCCGCACGGTACGCACATTCCCAACTACTAACCGCGCACCCTCCCTTTCCAATCTGTGTGTCTCTGTGTCTGTGTCCTGTCCGCGCGTGACGCCTCTCAACATCCGCCGTCCCCCGTCCCGTTTTCGCCCCCATGCCGTCGTCGCGCCGCCTCCGCCCCGTCCACCGCCGCCCCTGTCCGCCCCGCACCACACCATACACCGCTGCTTGTCCCGGCCGTTGCCACCAAAGGCGCCGACCGCAAACGCGCCACGCCGCAGCCCCCGTGCGTCTCGCGCTCGCTTGCATCTCCGTGCCGACGCTGCCTCTCTTCCCGCTCGCACTCGACCTCGACAACACAGTCTTTGGCTCCGCCACTGCGTGTTCCGGTGGTACGCACGCTGCAACACGTATGTATTCATTACCAGAGCGATGGCGAGGCATGACAGCATCTCCGTCTGACCAGAGAGTTATTTATCGTTGCTGGTCGGCGCTTGGACCGCGCCAGACGACAGTAGTGGCACGCACCGGGTCGCCAGGAACAGTTGTTATATATATTGTAGCGCGAGTCGGGAGAGGTAGTAGTCGGTCGACAGTAGTAGCGGGTGGACGGTTGTACTGAGCGGGCGTCGGCGGCGTGCTCTGCTCGTCTCGCGACTCTGGTCACGGTTCGGGACGATGTATATAGTATATTGTGTTATAATCAAAAGGTAGTGTGAAGCTGCATTGCGCAAATCTGATAACGTATGTTCTTCAACAACAAAAGCCCCACTATTACTTTTTTCTAAAGTAACTTTTGTCTTTTAACGAAAAACATTCACTTTTTAAAGACTACTTCCTATGGCATTTCCCTCCAAGGAGTGCAATTAATTACCAGCCAGCACTCATTCATTGCACACAGCTGTGTAAGGGGTATCTACAATTGAGGAGCGGATACAAATGCAATTTTTTTGTTTCTTTTTTTTTTTTTTTTTTTTTTTTTTTTGGTGTCTGTGTGTTGTAACCTCCCCGCAAAATTTAAAATAATGGACAATGTTATTTACGGATGCTAATGGACATTGCGCTAATTGTAACCTCGCCCACAATGAGAGGTATTGAAAATGGCAACAAAAATGTGAAATTCGCAATCCGACTCAAATATAAATTCTTCACAACATTTAAAGTCCGTTCAGTGACAAGAAACTTCAATTAAACCGAAATATCGGTCTTTGGCCCTGTGCAAAACAATCAGAATTACAGTCTTACCTCAGAATAAATGGATGTCACATTTCTGCTCTTGTTGTTGCGCAGCGCCTGGAGGAACTGCATTGCAAATAATAATATTCTCCTTTTTTTTTGTGATTTTAGTGAAATTTTTCTTCAAAGAAGTGGAATGAAATGTGAAGTGCAACGAACTCTTTAGTTCAATAAAAAATTAAATGTTTGAAAAATGCTTTTGAAATAAAAATTATTATTGGGGAACTTGTTGGAGAATAATTACAATAAATAAACCTTTTCATTATCTAATGATTATATTAATTAACAGTATACCTTATTCACCATCTTGACCAGTGTTGCCGGCCGCCTACATCACACAACCGCACTCGGCTGCTACTACTGACCGACCGCTCTGCATGACGACTACTGACAGAGTACAGACTCGCAACGACTGACTGACTGACTGACTGACTGACTGAGAACCGCTCGCAACACTCGCGCAGTCCAGCGCAAACTCTCTGGTCACAGATGCTACAATGTCTCGCCATCGCTGCTACGTTACATACGTGTTTCAGTGTCTTCTTTTCATTGGGGTAACGATCTTTGGCTCTTTTTATTCTGAATACAGGGCCAAAGGTCAACGCTGCTGCCCTTATACAATTTATCAGGTTTCATTATGTCTGTTGCAATGTTACATACGGTTCATTCTTTCATTAATATTATCGTTGGGTTTGTTTTGTAGGGACGTTAACATTCTGGCACATTTTTATTATCATCGGACTCTCTGCTATTTGTGCAGGGAGGTTATGTACCTGGGTCCATTTCCATTTCCATTTACATTTTAGTATTGATAGACTTTTTGTTTTCTTTTTTGTTTCTTGTTGTTTTTCCTTCTTTTTTTTGTTGTTCTTTTTTTGTTTTGTTTTGTTTTTCCCGCTCTCAACCACCACCGCCGCATCACGCCTTCCGTTTTCTTGGTTTCTTTTCTGTTCTTCAACTGCTTCAACATCACCGCGCCCCATTTCCACACCACAGCCATCAGCCTCCAAGACGGGCAGGCGCAGTGTGCCATTTCCGGCGCACAAGCACACCCGTACGGTACTCTCCTCGCCCCCACGCCAACAACAACACAGCGACCACGCGGCTTTCAGGCATGGCACGGCACGGCACCGGCGAAATGCGCCGCCCCCGCCCCTCCGCGCATCCGTCCGTCTCGCCACGTTCACTGACAGCCGCGTCTGCGGCTACACCACGACAACCACAACACAACACCGCTCCCCTCCCTGGCAACTCATTGTTTTTCTCCTCCTCTTTTGCACAAACCACAACGCCGAGCACAGGCGCAAGCCACCCACACCGCGCCCCTCCCCGTCCCGTCTTTGGCCGCCGCTCCTCGTTTGCCCCCTCCCATCTCCCGAAATGCCATGCCAGCAGCGTTACGCATGCCCCTCCCCTGTCCACACAACACTACCGCCAAACGAACAGCCTTCCGGGCCACATGCAGGGCACGCCCACCTCCAAACACTGCCAATTCACGGACGCACACACACACACACACACACACACACACTTTCTCGACACCTTTCTGTACGGAGGGTGCGTCATCTCGACCGTGACAGAGTGACGCCAACTATCGGCGATCCATTTCCCCCCACTGGTAAAACATGTCCACTAACACCTACATACATCATTCAAGTACACAGACAATAGCATACACACAATGGGAGGGCACACGAACATGGACGGCACGGCACTGTCATACACTCTTCCTCAGAACCATATCAACAAACGTTACGTACATCCGGGAAAGCGAAAGCGAAAGCAAAAGCAAAGCCCAATGCAGCCGTCAAAGGTAACGTTCACCACGGCAGACACTTGCAGCCGCGCCGCCGTTAAACGCATTTCAGTGCGGCTCCAATACGCCTCCGACACGGGAACGTTCCGTTGCTCTACGAATGCGCTTCTCCCCTTTTTCCCTTCCTCTCTCTTTTGCCCCCCCTCCTTGCACTCTTGCCTCATTCCTCACGTTCTGCCCAGACATTCGACCGATCAAAGTCAACCTTTCGTTACCGTTCTCAGCGCGACGGTGTACAACAGTATGACGGGTGTGCCCAAGACTTCGGTTCAGTTGCGTGACGCCGGTCTATCGCGCCGATCGACAGTTACTCAGGGGGCGACGGATCGGACCACGTCACCGACACACAAAACACTTTCAAACAAACAAATACATACCGGATGGACACAGACAAACACGTGTACAGACATTCGCCAAACAAACGACGACGACCGCCGCCGCCGCCGCCGCCGCCGTCTAGCGTCGCGCTTACTGTACTGCACTGGACACGCGTGCATCTTGAATGACGACATCGGTGTGCGTGCGTCGTACGCAATCAGTCAGACACGGCTATCAAAAATCAGAGTCGAATGGTACATCATCGTGCGTGTCGCCGTACACGTACAGTACAATACAACAACAATGCGTCTTAATGGCACGTTCAATTTCAACGTCACTCACACACCTCCACGCTGCAGTTACGTCGCACCATTGTCAAACTCGGCGTACAGCAAAGGGAATAGTGGGCGGCAAAAAAAAAAACCAAACAAAAACATTTCACATTTCACCCTCGCCATGTATGATGTGCAAAAAACAAACCCGCAAACGGCCGTCGTTACGGTGACACAAAAGTCGCCGATCGCACTGTCCCCCCTCGCAGACAGGTTAACACACACACACACACACACACACACACACACACACACACACCAACACCAATGGGTCAAAACCACTCCAACGAGGCGTGCCACCATTCCACGCCACGGCGACCAACCTCGTGGCCGTCCCCCGCAACACGCTTTGACGCGCCCCCCCCACCCACAATCAAAATGCACACATACATCACAGCCGTCCACACAAACAACAACAACAACAACAACAATTCCGCCCTTCCCGCAAAAGGCAAGTTGGTGGCCCTGAAAAGGGCCGTTTTGCCGCTCTCGCAACGGAGGAGCCTTCTCCTTCCTTCCTTCCTTCCTTCCATTCCAGAGCCACCTCCTTACTTGGAGCTCGTGTACTTGGTCACCGCCTTCGTGCCCTCGCTCACGGCGTGCTTGGCCAGCTCGCCAGGCAGCAACAGCCGCACAGCGGTCTGGATCTCGCGGGACGTGATGGTCGAGCGCTTGTTGTAGTGCGCCAGGCGAGAAGCCTCGGCCGCAATGCGCTCGAAAATGTCGTTCACGAAGCTGTTCATGATGCTCATCGCCTTCGACGAGATGCCCGTGTCAGGGTGCACCTGCTTCAGCACCTTGTAGATGTAGATGGCATAGCTCTCCTTCCTCTTGCGCTTCTTCTTCTTGTCGCCCTTCGAAATGTTCTTCTGCGCCTTGCCAGCCTTCTTGGCGGCCTTCCCGCTAGTCTTGGGCGGCATCTCGAACGAACGAACGTACGGCAGCAGCAACACCAGTAGCAAGCGCTCCGCTCTAGTCAGCGTCTCCCCACACAGTGGCACCCGCCGCCAGCCGCCGCCGCACCTTTACCAGCTCGCCCTGTTGCGGCCGCCGACCAATGGGGCGCGCGCGCAACCGGCCGCCGCACCCGAGCCCATAAAGCACCCCCACCCCGGCTGCGCCGGCACGCACTCCGCTGCTCGACTCGCTGCCGCTCGCACCGGTCGTTTTTCGTTTCCGTTTCGTGTGCACCGTCGCTAGCCCATCGCCATGTCCGGACGCGGAAAGGGAGGCAAAGTCAAGGGCAAGTCAAAGTCCCGCTCAAGCAGGGCTGGGCTCCAGTTCCCGGTCGGCAGAATCCACCGCCTCCTGCGCAAGGGAAACTACGCAGAGCGCGTCGGCGCCGGGGCGCCCGTCTACCTCGCCGCCGTCATGGAGTACCTCGCGGCTGAGGTGCTCGAGCTGGCCGGAAACGCGGCCCGCGACAACAAGAAGACGCGCATCATCCCGCGCCACCTGCAGCTTGCCATCCGCAACGACGAGGAGCTCAACAAGCTCCTGTCGGGCGTCACCATCGCACAGGGTGGTGTCCTGCCCAACATCCAGGCCGTCCTGCTGCCAAAGAAGACCGAGAAGAAGGCCTAAAGGAGGCCAGGCAATCGCAACGCGCTTTGCCGGCTCGGCTCGGCCCACAACAATCGGCCCTTTTCAGGGCCACCACACAAACCTACGTCCAAAGCAAAATTTCAGTCGTCCTCGCCGCACCTTGTTTTGTTTTAACTTTGCACAGCCGCCGCCGGCGCACGTCCGCCATCTTGTCGTCCACACAGCCCGTGTGGCCCAACACACACACACACACACATTCATTTTTGCACGGTCGCAGTCGCCTTCCAAACGACAACGGCAGCAATAATGACGACCATTGTTACAGGGAGGCGTGTCGACACACCGCCCTCCACTCCCGCGCGCAACGGCCGTCGACACGAACGAAACAGCTGATCCGGCCGCCTATGCCCACACGCCTTGCCTCGGAAACCCCAACGCCGCCGCAAACACACAGGGCCAAACCACGCAAGCAAATAATCACCGCCTCTCGCACAACAACACACAGCCCGCCATCTCCGTCGCGATCGATACAACGACACACAATAACAAACACAAACGAAGCAGCTCCACACACAGCCAGCCACATGACACGTTTCCTTTCCTTCTCCCCTCCCAGTCACATCACGTCGCTCAAACGGAAAGAAAGAAACAAACAAACAACACAGACTCTTTCGCACTTTTCAACTTCCGAACAGTGTGGTGGCCCTGAAAAGGGCCGTTTTCTAGTCTCTCCCACCCACAAGCACGGCCGCGGGAAGGCCAGCGCCCGCTGCGACGCAGCCTAACCGCCGAAACCGTACAGGGTGCGCCCCTGCCTCTTCAGGGCGTACACCACGTCCATGGCCGTCACAGTCTTGCGCTTGGCGTGCTCAGTGTACGTCACCGCGTCGCGGATCACGTTCTCCAGGAACACCTTCAGCACCCCGCGGGTCTCCTCGTAGATCAGACCAGAGATGCGCTTCACGCCGCCCCTGCGAGCCAGGCGGCGGATGGCGGGCTTCGTGATGCCCTGGATGTTGTCGCGCAACACCTTGCGGTGCCGCTTGGCGCCACCCTTGCCGAGCCCCTTTCCTCCCTTGCCGCGGCCTGTCATCCTTCCTTCCTCGGGCAAAGCAACAACGTGCACAAACAGCAGCTGCAGCGGCTGGCGAGTCGGCTACGGTCTGCGCCCAGCGCGCCCGCCGCCCCCCTATATAGACTCTGGCCCGCCCTCCCCCCACCACGCGCAACCGAGGGCATATAAGCGCAGCACGGAGGCGCGCGGGCCCGTTGTCAAGGCAGCACCGGACGCCGCGCCGCACCTAACCTCCACGCACGCCGCTCCGCTACCGCTATGGCCCGCACAAAGCAAACGGCCCGCAAGTCCACCGGCGGAAAGGCGCCGCGCAAACAGCTCGCCACCAAGGCGGCGAGGAAGAGCGCGCCCGCCACCGGAGGCGTCAAGAAGCCCCACCGCTACAGGCCGGGCACCGTCGCCCTGCGAGAAATCAGGCGCTACCAGAAGAGCACAGAGCTGCTCATCCGCAAGCTGCCATTCCAGCGCCTAGTGCGCGAGATCGCCCAGGACTTCAAGACCGACCTGCGCTTCCAGAGCTCCGCAGTCATGGCCCTGCAGGAGGCCAGCGAGGCCTACCTCGTCGGCCTCTTCGAAGACACCAACCTGTGCGCAATCCACGCCAAGCGCGTCACCATCATGCCCAAGGACATCCAGCTCGCGCGCCGCATCCGCGGCGAGCGCGCCTAAACCGCGCCGCGGCACCGCACCGCACAAACAAAAACGGCCCTTTTCAGGGCCACTAACATCTCTCCGTCGCGAGCAAACTTTGTCGGTCGCCTGCCTCTCGCCCCGCAACCCAAAAACAACAACCACCACTTCCCGTCCGCCCGCCACACCCGCTCACTCTGCCTGCCTGCTAGCAGCGCGCAACAATCACACATCATCCCTCCCCGGCGCTCAAAGCGCACAATACCCAACGGCCGACGTCACACCGCACGGGTGGCTGGCCGGCCGCCGCTTTCGTTTCGAAAACAAAAACAACCCGCACTCCACTCCGACGGCCAACGGCCAGGCAGGCGCGCTCGCTCGCTCGCTCGCTCTCCAACGCCACCGAAATCCCCGCCGACTCCTTCCACATCTCAACGTGCCCCCCGTTGCAAAACATAACACACACACACACACACACAAAGGAACAAAACAAAGACCAGACACGACTCGACAAGACAGACATCCGAGAAGAACGAACGCAGGCAAGCCAACCAACGTATTCAAACAAAACAACGTGACAGAAAACCAACCGTCGGCCGCCGCCACAAACACGGCGACAATCAACCACGACGACAACAACAACAACACCGCTTACCGCTACCGCCGCCCACACCCGCCACCGACCCCCGCAATCCATCCACCACGGCACGCAAACAGCATCCCCCACGGGCATACACAAAGACACCCACACCAAACGCAACACGACAATCAAAACCTTCCCCGACGTGCTTTGATGGCCCTGAGAAGGGCCGTTTTGGGCCGCGCGTCTCTTGCGCGCCACTAGACGACGACGGGGGGTGGGGACGACGGAGTCAAGCGCCAAACCCTTCCTTTCTCCCATCTCTTTCTCCTCTACTCTACTCTACTCTACTTCTTCTTCTTGGGCGAAGCCTTCGCCTTAGACGGCGTCGTCGCCTTCTTCGGGCGCGGCGCCTTCGGCTTCTTCGTCGGAACCTTGGCGGCCTTCTTCGCCTTCGACGGCGACTTGGCCTTGGCCGGCTTGGCCGCAGCCGCCTTCTTCGCACCCGCGGGAGCGGCCGACGCCGCAGACGCCTTCTTGGCGGCGCCCGCCTTCCGACCGGTCGCCGCCTTCACGCCACCAGCCTTCTTTGCGCCGGCCGCACGGGCGCCCTTCTTCTCCTTGCTGGCCGGAGCGGCGCGCTTCTTCTTGGCACCGCCAGCACGGGCCTTGCCGCCCTCGGCCGCCCCCCCGCCGCCGGCGCCGGCAAGCTTGAACGAGCCGGACGCGCCCTTCCCCTTCGTCTGCACCAGCTCGCCCGCCACGACGGCCGACTTGAGGTACTTCTTGATAAACGGCGCCAGCTTCTCCGCGTCCAGCTTGTAGTGCGCGGCTATGTACTTCTTGATCGCCTGCAGCGACGACCCGCCGCGCTCCTTCAGACTCTTGATGGCGGCCGTCACCATCTCAGAGGTGCGCGGGTGCGCAGGCTTGGCGCGCGGCTTCTTCGCAGACGACGCAGACTTGGCCTTCTTCGTAGTGCCGGTGGCGGCGGGTGCCGCAGCAGTCTCGTTCGTAGCCGCCTGATCTGCCATTTCGACGACGCGCGTAACACACAGCGAGAGCGAGAGCGAGCGGGACGGACGGCAGGCACGCAAGCACAGCACAGCACAGCACAGCAGCAGAGCAGAGAATCACAAGGCCCAGCCAGTGTCGCGGGCGGGCGCGGACGGCCGAGAGAGCGGCCGCCACTCTGCGCGCCGCCGCGCCGCGCCTCCCGCGCTTGCTACCGCCCAACGTCCGACAGCCTGTGCGGAGCAGCCCCAAACCTGCGCCACAACCGCCCGCGCCTTTCAAACCACCGAGGATGGGGCTACACACAGCCACACCACAGTCGCCAACCAGTCGCCACGGCAGCGCCGCAAACCACGGCCAAACTGCAGCTACCGCGCGCTACAGCCTGGGTCGGCCCGCCGAGAATCGCCGCCCCCGCCCAAATGCCGCCCCCACAGCCCCAGCCGACGACCCGCCACAATGGCCAAACCTTCGGCAAAACTCCCACACCGTCGCCGCGGCAGCCCGGCCAGCGCGGCCGGCGCCACAGCCACACAAGCCGAGGCGTGCGGCGATGACGGCCGTGCAAACGCGCCTCCGCCGCCCCATCGCCTTCCGTCGCCCTCCCGCCGTTTCCCGATCGGCCCGCAGCCGTCGGGCCACATCGCGCGCCGTCCTCCTCCTCTCGCCCGCCAACATTCACAGCCGTTTCTCAACAATTGCCCGCCGCAAACGGACGCCGCCTGCGCAACAGGCGCCGCCGCCCCTCGCCGCTTCCGACCCAACCCCTCGACCGAGGCAAACCGCAATCCGAATCTACAGACCAACCCAATCTGCCGTCAGCACACACGACAGCCGACCTTACACGTTACGCGTTACACATTACGTTTACACGTCTAGGTTGGGTTACGTTAGGTTAGGTGGACGTGGGTTAGGTTAAGGGGACTTGGGTTAGGTTAAGCGTCAAACTTAGGTTAAGCATTCAAACACGTCAGGCGTCAGAGGTTAGGTTAGGTTAGGTTAGGTTAGGTTAGGTTACACGTTAGGTTAAGGGGTCAGTGCTAGGCTAAGAAGCGTCAAACGTAGGTTACAAAAGCGTTCAAACCGTGAGGCGTGAGCCGGACAGCTTACCTTACGTAGACGTTAGGGGCTCACAGGCTGAGCTCACCTCGCCACACCACAGGGTTAGGTTCGGTTCGCTCGGCTCAGCGTAAAGCGCCGAGGTCAGGGTTGCGTTCGTTCACCTTCGGGCGCCACACTTTCGGTTGAAAGGTCGCGACGGGACGACGTCGGCAGGCACGCCGCAAACGAACAAAAACGTACAGACGACGTCGAAAACCGCCGACAGACGGGGGAGCAGCACGACCACGACCAGATACCGAGCGCGAACGAGACACACGCGAACCACCCCCACCGGCCAAAGGGCACCACACAACAACCCAGAGCACCACGTGTCCACACCAGAGCAACCCGCCGCTCACGCGACATGGCTGGCACCGAAGGGCAACCGCCCGCAACTGCGCTTTCCGCGCCGGCCCGGATGCACGTCGTGCTACAACAACACCACTACCGTACACAGCCGCTGTTCACAACATCACTATCATGCGCGCCCGCGGCTCGCCGCCGTCGCAGTCGCAGCCCCGACGCCAGCGCTTTTGCACCACCATTCACACGCACCGCAACACAGCCGAACAAAACAAACACCACACAACAACAGCAACAACGCCGCCGCCGCCGCCTCTACTTGTGCCGGCGACCCACCCCGCCGATGGCGCACCTTTCGCCAGCCGGCAATCGACACACACGCACGCACCCACCCACCCACCCACCCACCCACCCCCCGGGGCCCAGTGCAAAAAAAAAAAAAAAACACACAAAAACAAAACGACACGGGAAGCGCACACCGCCACTTCGCGCGCACGCCACCAACCAGTCGTCGTCTCAAAATAACAAACAACAACCAAAATAAACTAACAACTAGGGCAACACAAAACAAAAACGCCTCGCACGAACCGCCCACAAAAAGGACAAGCACACGCACAGCCTCTGCTGACGACCACGACGCAGCGGCACGCTGCTCCTGTCCCGCGCCCCGCGCCCCACTCGATTCACAACTCACGCGACACCGTCAACGACGGGCTCGCTTCCCGCAACCTACCACCTTTCCGCCACGACGCACAGCCCCAGCCCCACCCGACGACGCCCGTGGCAACGACTGCACTTTCACCACCGCCTCCCCCTTCCCCCCCAAAACACACACACACACACCCAGCCAAAAACGCACTCGCGACCCACACATGCACGGGCATCGGCACACGCCAACCAGTCAACGTCGACAACCACACGCAAGGCTCGAAACGAAACCGGCGTCCTTCCACGTTGCCATCAAGCTACGCGACACAAGACACAAGGAACCAACACAACAGCCGGCCCCACTAATTCCCACTCTCACGCCGCAAAAAGCACACCGAAACCGCCAAACGCACGCACATTCCCCTTCGCACTGACAACGACCGGCTCTCGCTACCACACACCTCTCGGCAGCCGTTTCACGCCAATTCGCCACACCGCCCACACAGTCGACAAGCGCCCGCCCTGTACGGCACACGCAACGACGCAGCGCAGCAAAGGGCGCCCGCAACACATACCTCTCCGCCGCCCGACGCGCCAACCGCCACACCACACCGCCAGCCACTCGCAAATTGTGCACTGCCACCAGCCACACGTCCAACACGCCGCGCCGCCTCCGGCCACCCGCCAGGGGGCGCTCACGTTCGCGACAACAGCGCGGCCCGCCGGGCCGGGCCGAACCGAACCGAGCCGCCGCTGCTCTGCACTCGGCACGGCCACACCCTGCTGCAGACCGGGCTCGTCTCTCTGTACGCGTCTGCCTGCGCATCAACACAACACGACCTTTTTTTTTTTTTTTACCTCTCTCTACCGCCATCCCTTCTTCTCGCGTTTTACTCGTTGTTGCAGCAGCGGCGCACACCTACACATCCACAGCCCCAGCCGAGCCGGCCTCACCTCAGGGCCCGCCGCCAGCGTCTCCTCCTCGGGCACAGGTGCGGTGCTGTGGCCGCCCATCCAACCGCATTGCTGGCCGTCCAGCCACCAGGCGTTCCCACTGCCGCGAGCCACGCCGCGCACCGACCCTGCTGCAGAAAACGAAGCATAGCCAGAGACCGACCGATACACAAAGCAAGCCGTCGCCTCGCCTCTTGTCCTTCCTGCCTTCCTTCCGCCCCCGCCCTTCTCACACCACCGCCTCTCCACTTTCGCCCGCCCCCGCCCCCGCCCCTCCTTTTTTTTGTTTTGTTTTTTTCCTTCGTTTTCTTCTTTCTTTCTTTCTTTCTTTCTTTCTTTCTTTCTTTCTTTCTTTCTTTCTTTGGCCCTCTCTCCTTCCCGCCCCATGGCGGTTACGGCACCGCCTGCAGCGGCAGATTTTTTGCGCCCACACGCCTACTCCTACCACCATTAACCTTGCCCTGCCCTGCCCATCAACGTCGCAGTCGAACCGACGCTTGCCAACACACTGCCCACGTTCCCTTTCTCTCTTCGGCCTACGCCCATTACGCGCCGCCGCCACAGCACCTTCCCTTCCCACAACACACCGACGTCATCACACGCACCCAAAACAGGGGCCACGACCGTGTTCCTCGCCCACTCCCATCCCGCACGGTACGCACATTCCCAACTACTAACCGCGCACCCTCCCTTTCCAATCTGTGTGTCTCTGTGTCTGTGTCCTGTCCGCGCGTGACGCCTCTCAACATCCGCCGTCCCCCGTCCCGTTTTCGCCCCCATGCCGTCGTCGCGCCGCCTCCGCCCCGTCCACCGCCGCCCCTGTCCGCCCCGCACCACACCATACACCGCTGCTTGTCCCGGCCGTTGCCACCAAAGGCGCCGACCGCAAACGCGCCACGCCGCAGCCCCCGTGCGTCTCGCGCTCGCTTGCATCTCCGTGCCGACGCTGCCTCTCTTCCCGCTCGCACTCGACCTCGACAACACAGTCTTTGGCTCCGCCACTGCGTGTTCCGGTGGTACGCACGCTGCAACACGTATGTATTCATTACCAGAGCGATGGCGAGGCATGACAGCATCTCCGTCTGACCAGAGAGTTATTTATCGTTGCTGGTCGGCGCTTGGACCGCGCCAGACGACAGTAGTGGCACGCACCGGGTCGCCAGGAACAGTTGTTATATATATTGTAGCGCGAGTCGGGAGAGGTAGTAGTCGGTCGACAGTAGTAGCGGGTGGACGGTTGTACTGAGCGGGCGTCGGCGGCGTGCTCTGCTCGTCTCGCGACTCTGGTCACGGTTCGGGACGATGTATATAGTATATTGTGTTATAATCAAAAGGTAGTGTGAAGCTGCATTGCGCAAATCTGATAACGTATGTTCTTCAACAACAAAAGCCCCACTATTACTTTTTTCTAAAGTAACTTTTGTCTTTTAACGAAAAACATTCACTTTTTAAAGACTACTTCCTATGGCATTTCCCTCCAAGGAGTGCAATTAATTACCAGCCAGCACTCATTCATTGCACACAGCTGTGTAAGGGGTATCTACAATTGAGGAGCGGATACAAATGCAATTTTTTTGTTTCTTTTTTTTTTTTTTTTTTTTTTTTTTTTTTGGTGTCTGTGTGTTGTAACCTCCCCGCAAAATTTAAAATAATGGACAATGTTATTTACGGATGCTAATGGACATTGCGCTAATTGTAACCTCGCCCACAATGAGAGGTATTGAAAATGGCAACAAAAATGTGAAATTCGCAATCCGACTCAAATATAAATTCTTCACAACATTTAAAGTCCGTTCAGTGACAAGAAACTTCAATTAAACCGAAATATCGGTCTTTGGCCCTGTGCAAAACAATCAGAATTACAGTCTTACCTCAGAATAAATGGATGTCACATTTCTGCTCTTGTTGTTGCGCAGCGCCTGGAGGAACTGCATTGCAAATAATAATATTCTCCTTTTTTTTTGTGATTTTAGTGAAATTTTTCTTCAAAGAAGTGGAATGAAATGTGAAGTGCAACGAACTCTTTAGTTCAATAAAAAATTAAATGTTTGAAAAATGCTTTTGAAATAAAAATTATTATTGGGGAACTTGTTGGAGAATAATTACAATAAATAAACCTTTTCATTATCTAATGATTATATTAATTAACAGTATACCTTATTCACCATCTTGACCAGTGTTGCCGGCCGCCTACATCACACAACCGCACTCGGCTGCTACTACTGACCGACCGCTCTGCATGACGACTACTGACAGAGTACAGACTCGCAACGACTGACTGACTGACTGACTGACTGACTGAGAACCGCTCGCAACACTCGCGCAGTCCAGCGCAAACTCTCTGGTCACAGATGCTACAATGTCTCGCCATCGCTGCTACGTTACATACGTGTTTCAGTGTCTTCTTTTCATTGGGGTAACGATCTTTGGCTCTTTTTATTCTGAATACAGGGCCAAAGGTCAACGCTGCTGCCCTTATACAATTTATCAGGTTTCATTATGTCTGTTGCAATGTTACATACGGTTCATTCTTTCATTAATATTATCGTTGGGTTTGTTTTGTAGGGACGTTAACATTCTGGCACATTTTTATTATCATCGGACTCTCTGCTATTTGTGCAGGGAGGTTATGTACCTGGGTCCATTTCCATTTCCATTTACATTTTAGTATTGATAGACTTTTTGTTTTCTTTTTTGTTTCTTGTTGTTTTTCCTTCTTTTTTTTGTTGTTCTTTTTTTGTTTTGTTTTGTTTTTCCCGCTCTCAACCACCACCGCCGCATCACGCCTTCCGTTTTCTTGGTTTCTTTTCTGTTCTTCAACTGCTTCAACATCACCGCGCCCCATTTCCACACCACAGCCATCAGCCTCCAAGACGGGCAGGCGCAGTGTGCCATTTCCGGCGCACAAGCACACCCGTACGGTACTCTCCTCGCCCCCACGCCAACAACAACACAGCGACCACGCGGCTTTCAGGCATGGCACGGCACGGCACCGGCGAAATGCGCCGCCCCCGCCCCTCCGCGCATCCGTCCGTCTCGCCACGTTCACTGACAGCCGCGTCTGCGGCTACACCACGACAACCACAACACAACACCGCTCCCCTCCCTGGCAACTCATTGTTTTTCTCCTCCTCTTTTGCACAAACCACAACGCCGAGCACAGGCGCAAGCCACCCACACCGCGCCCCTCCCCGTCCCGTCTTTGGCCGCCGCTCCTCGTTTGCCCCCTCCCATCTCCCGAAATGCCATGCCAGCAGCGTTACGCATGCCCCTCCCCTGTCCACACAACACTACCGCCAAACGAACAGCCTTCCGGGCCACATGCAGGGCACGCCCACCTCCAAACACTGCCAATTCACGGACGCACACACACACACACACACACACACACACTTTCTCGACACCTTTCTGTACGGAGGGTGCGTCATCTCGACCGTGACAGAGTGACGCCAACTATCGGCGATCCATTTCCCCCCACTGGTAAAACATGTCCACTAACACCTACATACATCATTCAAGTACACAGACAATAGCATACACACAATGGGAGGGCACACGAACATGGACGGCACGGCACTGTCATACACTCTTCCTCAGAACCATATCAACAAACGTTACGTACATCCGGGAAAGCGAAAGCGAAAGCAAAAGCAAAGCCCAATGCAGCCGTCAAAGGTAACGTTCACCACGGCAGACACTTGCAGCCGCGCCGCCGTTAAACGCATTTCAGTGCGGCTCCAATACGCCTCCGACACGGGAACGTTCCGTTGCTCTACGAATGCGCTTCTCCCCTTTTTCCCTTCCTCTCTCTTTTGCCCCCCCTCCTTGCACTCTTGCCTCATTCCTCACGTTCTGCCCAGACATTCGACCGATCAAAGTCAACCTTTCGTTACCGTTCTCAGCGCGACGGTGTACAACAGTATGACGGGTGTGCCCAAGACTTCGGTTCAGTTGCGTGACGCCGGTCTATCGCGCCGATCGACAGTTACTCAGGGGGCGACGGATCGGACCACGTCACCGACACACAAAACACTTTCAAACAAACAAATACATACCGGATGGACACAGACAAACACGTGTACAGACATTCGCCAAACAAACGACGACGACCGCCGCCGCCGCCGCCGCCGCCGCCGCCGTCTAGCGTCGCGCTTACTGTACTGCACTGGACACGCGTGCATCTTGAATGACGACATCGGTGTGCGTGCGTCGTACGCAATCAGTCAGACACGGCTATCAAAAATCAGAGTCGAATGGTACATCATCGTGCGTGTCGCCGTACACGTACAGTACAATACAACAACAATGCGTCTTAATGGCACGTTCAATTTCAACGTCACTCACACACCTCCACGCTGCAGTTACGTCGCACCATTGTCAAACTCGGCGTACAGCAAAGGGAATAGTGGGCGGCAAAAAAAAAAACCAAACAAAAACATTTCACATTTCACCCTCGCCATGTATGATGTGCAAAAAACAAACCCGCAAACGGCCGTCGTTACGGTGACACAAAAGTCGCCGATCGCACTGTCCCCCCTCGCAGACAGGTTAACACACACACACACACACACACACACACACACACACACACACCAACACCAATGGGTCAAAACCACTCCAACGAGGCGTGCCACCATTCCACGCCACGGCGACCAACCTCGTGGCCGTCCCCCGCAACACGCTTTGACGCGCCCCCCCCACCCACAATCAAAATGCACACATACATCACAGCCGTCCACACAAACAACAACAACAACAACAACAATTCCGCCCTTCCCGCAAAAGGCAAGTTGGTGGCCCTGAAAAGGGCCGTTTTGCCGCTCTCGCAACGGAGGAGCCTTCTCCTTCCTTCCTTCCTTCCTTCCATTCCAGAGCCACCTCCTTACTTGGAGCTCGTGTACTTGGTCACCGCCTTCGTGCCCTCGCTCACGGCGTGCTTGGCCAGCTCGCCAGGCAGCAACAGCCGCACAGCGGTCTGGATCTCGCGGGACGTGATGGTCGAGCGCTTGTTGTAGTGCGCCAGGCGAGAAGCCTCGGCCGCAATGCGCTCGAAAATGTCGTTCACGAAGCTGTTCATGATGCTCATCGCCTTCGACGAGATGCCCGTGTCAGGGTGCACCTGCTTCAGCACCTTGTAGATGTAGATGGCATAGCTCTCCTTCCTCTTGCGCTTCTTCTTCTTGTCGCCCTTCGAAATGTTCTTCTGCGCCTTGCCAGCCTTCTTGGCGGCCTTCCCGCTAGTCTTGGGCGGCATCTCGAACGAACGAACGTACGGCAGCAGCAACACCAGTAGCAAGCGCTCCGCTCTAGTCAGCGTCTCCCCACACAGTGGCACCCGCCGCCAGCCGCCGCCGCACCTTTACCAGCTCGCCCTGTTGCGGCCGCCGACCAATGGGGCGCGCGCGCAACCGGCCGCCGCACCCGAGCCCATAAAGCACCCCCACCCCGGCTGCGCCGGCACGCACTCCGCTGCTCGACTCGCTGCCGCTCGCACCGGTCGTTTTTCGTTTCCGTTTCGTGTGCACCGTCGCTAGCCCATCGCCATGTCCGGACGCGGAAAGGGAGGCAAAGTCAAGGGCAAGTCAAAGTCCCGCTCAAGCAGGGCTGGGCTCCAGTTCCCGGTCGGCAGAATCCACCGCCTCCTGCGCAAGGGAAACTACGCAGAGCGCGTCGGCGCCGGGGCGCCCGTCTACCTCGCCGCCGTCATGGAGTACCTCGCGGCTGAGGTGCTCGAGCTGGCCGGAAACGCGGCCCGCGACAACAAGAAGACGCGCATCATCCCGCGCCACCTGCAGCTTGCCATCCGCAACGACGAGGAGCTCAACAAGCTCCTGTCGGGCGTCACCATCGCACAGGGTGGTGTCCTGCCCAACATCCAGGCCGTCCTGCTGCCAAAGAAGACCGAGAAGAAGGCCTAAAGGAGGCCAGGCAATCGCAACGCGCTTTGCCGGCTCGGCTCGGCCCACAACAATCGGCCCTTTTCAGGGCCACCACACAAACCTACGTCCAAAGCAAAATTTCAGTCGTCCTCGCCGCACCTTGTTTTGTTTTAACTTTGCACAGCCGCCGCCGGCGCACGTCCGCCATCTTGTCGTCCACACAGCCCGTGTGGCCCAACACACACACACACACACATTCATTTTTGCACGGTCGCAGTCGCCTTCCAAACGACAACGGCAGCAATAATGACGACCATTGTTACAGGGAGGCGTGTCGACACACCGCCCTCCACTCCCGCGCGCAACGGCCGTCGACACGAACGAAACAGCTGATCCGGCCGCCTATGCCCACACGCCTTGCCTCGGAAACCCCAACGCCGCCGCAAACACACAGGGCCAAACCACGCAAGCAAATAATCACCGCCTCTCGCACAACAACACACAGCCCGCCATCTCCGTCGCGATCGATACAACGACACACAATAACAAACACAAACGAAGCAGCTCCACACACAGCCAGCCACATGACACGTTTCCTTTCCTTCTCCCCTCCCAGTCACATCACGTCGCTCAAACGGAAAGAAAGAAACAAACAAACAACACAGACTCTTTCGCACTTTTCAACTTCCGAACAGTGTGGTGGCCCTGAAAAGGGCCGTTTTCTAGTCTCTCCCACCCACAAGCACGGCCGCGGGAAGGCCAGCGCCCGCTGCGACGCAGCCTAACCGCCGAAACCGTACAGGGTGCGCCCCTGCCTCTTCAGGGCGTACACCACGTCCATGGCCGTCACAGTCTTGCGCTTGGCGTGCTCAGTGTACGTCACCGCGTCGCGGATCACGTTCTCCAGGAACACCTTCAGCACCCCGCGGGTCTCCTCGTAGATCAGACCAGAGATGCGCTTCACGCCGCCCCTGCGAGCCAGGCGGCGGATGGCGGGCTTCGTGATGCCCTGGATGTTGTCGCGCAACACCTTGCGGTGCCGCTTGGCGCCACCCTTGCCGAGCCCCTTTCCTCCCTTGCCGCGGCCTGTCATCCTTCCTTCCTCGGGCAAAGCAACAACGTGCACAAACAGCAGCTGCAGCGGCTGGCGAGTCGGCTACGGTCTGCGCCCAGCGCGCCCGCCGCCCCCCTATATAGACTCTGGCCCGCCCTCCCCCCACCACGCGCAACCGAGGGCATATAAGCGCAGCACGGAGGCGCGCGGGCCCGTTGTCAAGGCAGCACCGGACGCCGCGCCGCACCTAACCTCCACGCACGCCGCTCCGCTACCGCTATGGCCCGCACAAAGCAAACGGCCCGCAAGTCCACCGGCGGAAAGGCGCCGCGCAAACAGCTCGCCACCAAGGCGGCGAGGAAGAGCGCGCCCGCCACCGGAGGCGTCAAGAAGCCCCACCGCTACAGGCCGGGCACCGTCGCCCTGCGAGAAATCAGGCGCTACCAGAAGAGCACAGAGCTGCTCATCCGCAAGCTGCCATTCCAGCGCCTAGTGCGCGAGATCGCCCAGGACTTCAAGACCGACCTGCGCTTCCAGAGCTCCGCAGTCATGGCCCTGCAGGAGGCCAGCGAGGCCTACCTCGTCGGCCTCTTCGAAGACACCAACCTGTGCGCAATCCACGCCAAGCGCGTCACCATCATGCCCAAGGACATCCAGCTCGCGCGCCGCATCCGCGGCGAGCGCGCCTAAACCGCGCCGCGGCACCGCACCGCACAAACAAAAACGGCCCTTTTCAGGGCCACTAACATCTCTCCGTCGCGAGCAAACTTTGTCGGTCGCCTGCCTCTCGCCCCGCAACCCAAAAACAACAACCACCACTTCCCGTCCGCCCGCCACACCCGCTCACTCTGCCTGCCTGCTAGCAGCGCGCAACAATCACACATCATCCCTCCCCGGCGCTCAAAGCGCACAATACCCAACGGCCGACGTCACACCGCACGGGTGGCTGGCCGGCCGCCGCTTTCGTTTCGAAAACAAAAACAACCCGCACTCCACTCCGACGGCCAACGGCCAGGCAGGCGCGCTCGCTCGCTCGCTCGCTCTCCAACGCCACCGAAATCCCCGCCGACTCCTTCCACATCTCAACGTGCCCCCCGTTGCAAAACATAACACACACACACACACACACAAAGGAACAAAACAAAGACCAGACACGACTCGACAAGACAGACATCCGAGAAGAACGAACGCAGGCAAGCCAACCAACGTATTCAAACAAAACAACGTGACAGAAAACCAACCGTCGGCCGCCGCCACAAACACGGCGACAATCAACCACGACGACAACAACAACAACACCGCTTACCGCTACCGCCGCCCACACCCGCCACCGACCCCCGCAATCCATCCACCACGGCACGCAAACAGCATCCCCCACGGGCATACACAAAGACACCCACACCAAACGCAACACGACAATCAAAACCTTCCCCGACGTGCTTTGATGGCCCTGAGAAGGGCCGTTTTGGGCCGCGCGTCTCTTGCGCGCCACTAGACGACGACGGGGGGTGGGGACGACGGAGTCAAGCGCCAAACCCTTCCTTTCTCCCATCTCTTTCTCCTCTACTCTACTCTACTCTACTTCTTCTTCTTGGGCGAAGCCTTCGCCTTAGACGGCGTCGTCGCCTTCTTCGGGCGCGGCGCCTTCGGCTTCTTCGTCGGAACCTTGGCGGCCTTCTTCGCCTTCGACGGCGACTTGGCCTTGGCCGGCTTGGCCGCAGCCGCCTTCTTCGCACCCGCGGGAGCGGCCGACGCCGCAGACGCCTTCTTGGCGGCGCCCGCCTTCCGACCGGTCGCCGCCTTCACGCCACCAGCCTTCTTTGCGCCGGCCGCACGGGCGCCCTTCTTCTCCTTGCTGGCCGGAGCGGCGCGCTTCTTCTTGGCACCGCCAGCACGGGCCTTGCCGCCCTCGGCCGCCCCCCCGCCGCCGGCGCCGGCAAGCTTGAACGAGCCGGACGCGCCCTTCCCCTTCGTCTGCACCAGCTCGCCCGCCACGACGGCCGACTTGAGGTACTTCTTGATAAACGGCGCCAGCTTCTCCGCGTCCAGCTTGTAGTGCGCGGCTATGTACTTCTTGATCGCCTGCAGCGACGACCCGCCGCGCTCCTTCAGACTCTTGATGGCGGCCGTCACCATCTCAGAGGTGCGCGGGTGCGCAGGCTTGGCGCGCGGCTTCTTCGCAGACGACGCAGACTTGGCCTTCTTCGTAGTGCCGGTGGCGGCGGGTGCCGCAGCAGTCTCGTTCGTAGCCGCCTGATCTGCCATTTCGACGACGCGCGTAACACACAGCGAGAGCGAGAGCGAGCGGGACGGACGGCAGGCACGCAAGCACAGCACAGCACAGCACAGCAGCAGAGCAGAGAATCACAAGGCCCAGCCAGTGTCGCGGGCGGGCGCGGACGGCCGAGAGAGCGGCCGCCACTCTGCGCGCCGCCGCGCCGCGCCTCCCGCGCTTGCTACCGCCCAACGTCCGACAGCCTGTGCGGAGCAGCCCCAAACCTGCGCCACAACCGCCCGCGCCTTTCAAACCACCGAGGATGGGGCTACACACAGCCACACCACAGTCGCCAACCAGTCGCCACGGCAGCGCCGCAAACCACGGCCAAACTGCAGCTACCGCGCGCTACAGCCTGGGTCGGCCCGCCGAGAATCGCCGCCCCCGCCCAAATGCCGCCCCCACAGCCCCAGCCGACGACCCGCCACAATGGCCAAACCTTCGGCAAAACTCCCACACCGTCGCCGCGGCAGCCCGGCCAGCGCGGCCGGCGCCACAGCCACACAAGCCGAGGCGTGCGGCGATGACGGCCGTGCAAACGCGCCTCCGCCGCCCCATCGCCTTCCGTCGCCCTCCCGCCGTTTCCCGATCGGCCCGCAGCCGTCGGGCCACATCGCGCGCCGTCCTCCTCCTCTCGCCCGCCAACATTCACAGCCGTTTCTCAACAATTGCCCGCCGCAAACGGACGCCGCCTGCGCAACAGGCGCCGCCGCCCCTCGCCGCTTCCGACCCAACCCCTCGACCGAGGCAAACCGCAATCCGAATCTACAGACCAACCCAATCTGCCGTCAGCACACACGACAGCCGACCTTACACGTTACGCGTTACACATTACGTTTACACGTCTAGGTTGGGTTACGTTAGGTTAGGTGGACGTGGGTTAGGTTAAGGGGACTTGGGTTAGGTTAAGCGTCAAACTTAGGTTAAGCATTCAAACACGTCAGGCGTCAGAGGTTAGGTTAGGTTAGGTTAGGTTAGGTTAGGTTACACGTTAGGTTAAGGGGTCAGTGCTAGGCTAAGAAGCGTCAAACGTAGGTTACAAAAGCGTTCAAACCGTGAGGCGTGAGCCGGACAGCTTACCTTACGTAGACGTTAGGGGCTCACAGGCTGAGCTCACCTCGCCACACCACAGGGTTAGGTTCGGTTCGCTCGGCTCAGCGTAAAGCGCCGAGGTCAGGGTTGCGTTCGTTCACCTTCGGGCGCCACACTTTCGGTTGAAAGGTCGCGACGGGACGACGTCGGCAGGCACGCCGCAAACGAACAAAAACGTACAGACGACGTCGAAAACCGCCGACAGACGGGGGAGCAGCACGACCACGACCAGATACCGAGCGCGAACGAGACACACGCGAACCACCCCCACCGGCCAAAGGGCACCACACAACAACCCAGAGCACCACGTGTCCACACCAGAGCAACCCGCCGCTCACGCGACATGGCTGGCACCGAAGGGCAACCGCCCGCAACTGCGCTTTCCGCGCCGGCCCGGATGCACGTCGTGCTACAACAACACCACTACCGTACACAGCCGCTGTTCACAACATCACTATCATGCGCGCCCGCGGCTCGCCGCCGTCGCAGTCGCAGCCCCGACGCCAGCGCTTTTGCACCACCATTCACACGCACCGCAACACAGCCGAACAAAACAAACACCACACAACAACAGCAACAACGCCGCCGCCGCCGCCTCTACTTGTGCCGGCGACCCACCCCGCCGATGGCGCACCTTTCGCCAGCCGGCAATCGACACACACGCACGCACCCACCCACCCACCCACCCACCCACCCCCCGGGGCCCAGTGCAAAAAAAAAAAAAAAAACACACAAAAACAAAACGACACGGGAAGCGCACACCGCCACTTCGCGCGCACGCCACCAACCAGTCGTCGTCTCAAAATAACAAACAACAACCAAAATAAACTAACAACTAGGGCAACACAAAACAAAAACGCCTCGCACGAACCGCCCACAAAAAGGACAAGCACACGCACAGCCTCTGCTGACGACCACGACGCAGCGGCACGCTGCTCCTGTCCCGCGCCCCGCGCCCCACTCGATTCACAACTCACGCGACACCGTCAACGACGGGCTCGCTTCCCGCAACCTACCACCTTTCCGCCACGACGCACAGCCCCAGCCCCACCCGACGACGCCCGTGGCAACGACTGCACTTTCACCACCGCCTCCCCCTTCCCCCCCAAAACACACACACACACACCCAGCCAAAAACGCACTCGCGACCCACACATGCACGTGCATCGGCACACGCCAACCAGTCAACGTCGACAACCACACGCAAGGCTCGAAACGAAACCGGCGTCCTTCCACGTTGCCATCAAGCTACGCGACACAAGACACAAGGAACCAACACAACAGCCGGCCCCACTAATTCCCACTCTCACGCCGCAAAAAGCACACCGAAACCGCCAAACGCACGCACATTCCCCTTCGCACTGACAACGACCGGCTCTCGCTACCACACACCTCTCGGCAGCCGTTTCACGCCAATTCGCCACACCGCCCACACAGTCGACAAGCGCCCGCCCTGTACGGCACACGCAACGACGCAGCGCAGCAAAGGGCGCCCGCAACACATACCTCTCCGCCGCCCGACGCGCCAACCGCCACACCACACCGCCAGCCACTCGCAAATTGTGCACTGCCACCAGCCACACGTCCAACACGCCGCGCCGCCTCCGGCCACCCGCCAGGGGGCGCTCACGTTCGCGACAACAGCGCGGCCCGCCGGGCCGGGCCGAACCGAACCGAGCCGCCGCTGCTCTGCACTCGGCACGGCCACACCCTGCTGCAGACCGGGCTCGTCTCTCTGTACGCGTCTGCCTGCGCATCAACACAACACGACCTTTTTTTTTTTTTTTACCTCTCTCTACCGCCATCCCTTCTTCTCGCGTTTTACTCGTTGTTGCAGCAGCGGCGCACACCTACACATCCACAGCCCCAGCCGAGCCGGCCTCACCTCAGGGCCCGCCGCCAGCGTCTCCTCCTCGGGCACAGGTGCGGTGCTGTGGCCGCCCATCCAACCGCATTGCTGGCCGTCCAGCCACCAGGCGTTCCCACTGCCGCGAGCCACGCCGCGCACCGACCCTGCTGCAGAAAACGAAGCATAGCCAGAGACCGACCGATACACAAAGCAAGCCGTCGCCTCGCCTCTTGTCCTTCCTGCCTTCCTTCCGCCCCCGCCCTTCTCACACCACCGCCTCTCCACTTTCGCCCGCCCCCGCCCCCGCCCCTCCTTTTTTTTGTTTTGTTTTTTTCCTTCGTTTTCTTCTTTCTTTCTTTCTTTCTTTCTTTCTTTCTTTCTTTCTTTCTTTCTTTCTTTGGCCCTCTCTCCTTCCCGCCCCATGGCGGTTACGGCACCGCCTGCAGCGGCAGATTTTTTGCGCCCACACGCCTACTCCTACCACCATTAACCTTGCCCTGCCCTGCCCATCAACGTCGCAGTCGAACCGACGCTTGCCAACACACTGCCCACGTTCCCTTTCTCTCTTCGGCCTACGCCCATTACGCGCCGCCGCCACAGCACCTTCCCTTCCCACAACACACCGACGTCATCACACGCACCCAAAACAGGGGCCACGACCGTGTTCCTCGCCCACTCCCATCCCGCACGGTACGCACATTCCCAACTACTAACCGCGCACCCTCCCTTTCCAATCTGTGTGTCTCTGTGTCTGTGTCCTGTCCGCGCGTGACGCCTCTCAACATCCGCCGTCCCCCGTCCCGTTTTCGCCCCCATGCCGTCGTCGCGCCGCCTCCGCCCCGTCCACCGCCGCCCCTGTCCGCCCCGCACCACACCATACACCGCTGCTTGTCCCGGCCGTTGCCACCAAAGGCGCCGACCGCAAACGCGCCACGCCGCAGCCCCCGTGCGTCTCGCGCTCGCTTGCATCTCCGTGCCGACGCTGCCTCTCTTCCCGCTCGCACTCGACCTCGACAACACAGTCTTTGGCTCCGCCACTGCGTGTTCCGGTGGTACGCACGCTGCAACACGTATGTATTCATTACCAGAGCGATGGCGAGGCATGACAGCATCTCCGTCTGACCAGAGAGTTATTTATCGTTGCTGGTCGGCGCTTGGACCGCGCCAGACGACAGTAGTGGCACGCACCGGGTCGCCAGGAACAGTTGTTATATATATTGTAGCGCGAGTCGGGAGAGGTAGTAGTCGGTCGACAGTAGTAGCGGGTGGACGGTTGTACTGAGCGGGCGTCGGCGGCGTGCTCTGCTCGTCTCGCGACTCTGGTCACGGTTCGGGACGATGTATATAGTATATTGTGTTATAATCAAAAGGTAGTGTGAAGCTGCATTGCGCAAATCTGATAACGTATGTTCTTCAACAACAAAAGCCCCACTATTACTTTTTTCTAAAGTAACTTTTGTCTTTTAACGAAAAACATTCACTTTTTAAAGACTACTTCCTATGGCATTTCCCTCCAAGGAGTGCAATTAATTACCAGCCAGCACTCATTCATTGCACACAGCTGTGTAAGGGGTATCTACAATTGAGGAGCGGATACAAATGCAATTTTTTTGTTTCTTTTTTTTTTTTTTTTTTTTTTTTTTTGGTGTCTGTGTGTTGTAACCTCCCCGCAAAATTTAAAATAATGGACAATGTTATTTACGGATGCTAATGGACATTGCGCTAATTGTAACCTCGCCCACAATGAGAGGTATTGAAAATGGCAACAAAAATGTGAAATTCGCAATCCGACTCAAATATAAATTCTTCACAACATTTAAAGTCCGTTCAGTGACAAGAAACTTCAATTAAACCGAAATATCGGTCTTTGGCCCTGTGCAAAACAATCAGAATTACAGTCTTACCTCAGAATAAATGGATGTCACATTTCTGCTCTTGTTGTTGCGCAGCGCCTGGAGGAACTGCATTGCAAATAATAATATTCTCCTTTTTTTTTGTGATTTTAGTGAAATTTTTCTTCAAAGAAGTGGAATGAAATGTGAAGTGCAACGAACTCTTTAGTTCAATAAAAAATTAAATGTTTGAAAAATGCTTTTGAAATAAAAATTATTATTGGGGAACTTGTTGGAGAATAATTACAATAAATAAACCTTTTCATTATCTAATGATTATATTAATTAACAGTATACCTTATTCACCATCTTGACCAGTGTTGCCGGCCGCCTACATCACACAACCGCACTCGGCTGCTACTACTGACCGACCGCTCTGCATGACGACTACTGACAGAGTACAGACTCGCAACGACTGACTGACTGACTGACTGACTGACTGAGAACCGCTCGCAACACTCGCGCAGTCCAGCGCAAACTCTCTGGTCACAGATGCTACAATGTCTCGCCATCGCTGCTACGTTACATACGTGTTTCAGTGTCTTCTTTTCATTGGGGTAACGATCTTTGGCTCTTTTTATTCTGAATACAGGGCCAAAGGTCAACGCTGCTGCCCTTATACAATTTATCAGGTTTCATTATGTCTGTTGCAATGTTACATACGGTTCATTCTTTCATTAATATTATCGTTGGGTTTGTTTTGTAGGGACGTTAACATTCTGGCACATTTTTATTATCATCGGACTCTCTGCTATTTGTGCAGGGAGGTTATGTACCTGGGTCCATTTCCATTTCCATTTACATTTTAGTATTGATAGACTTTTTGTTTTCTTTTTTGTTTCTTGTTGTTTTTCCTTCTTTTTTTTGTTGTTCTTTTTTTGTTTTGTTTTGTTTTTCCCGCTCTCAACCACCACCGCCGCATCACGCCTTCCGTTTTCTTGGTTTCTTTTCTGTTCTTCAACTGCTTCAACATCACCGCGCCCCATTTCCACACCACAGCCATCAGCCTCCAAGACGGGCAGGCGCAGTGTGCCATTTCCGGCGCACAAGCACACCCGTACGGTACTCTCCTCGCCCCCACGCCAACAACAACACAGCGACCACGCGGCTTTCAGGCATGGCACGGCACGGCACCGGCGAAATGCGCCGCCCCCCGCCCCTCCGCGCATCCGTCCGTCTCGCCACGTTCACTGACAGCCGCGTCTGCGGCTACACCACGACAACCACAACACAACACCGCTCCCCTCCCTGGCAACTCATTGTTTTTCTCCTCCTCTTTTGCACAAACCACAACGCCGAGCACAGGCGCAAGCCACCCACACCGCGCCCCTCCCCGTCCCGTCTTTGGCCGCCGCTCCTCGTTTGCCCCCTCCCATCTCCCGAAATGCCATGCCAGCAGCGTTACGCATGCCCCTCCCCTGTCCACACAACACTACCGCCAAACGAACAGCCTTCCGGGCCACATGCAGGGCACGCCCACCTCCAAACACTGCCAATTCACGGACGCACACACACACACACACACACACACACACTTTCTCGACACCTTTCTGTACGGAGGGTGCGTCATCTCGACCGTGACAGAGTGACGCCAACTATCGGCGATCCATTTCCCCCCACTGGTAAAACATGTCCACTAACACCTACATACATCATTCAAGTACACAGACAATAGCATACACACAATGGGAGGGCACACGAACATGGACGGCACGGCACTGTCATACACTCTTCCTCAGAACCATATCAACAAACGTTACGTACATCCGGGAAAGCGAAAGCGAAAGCAAAAGCAAAGCCCAATGCAGCCGTCAAAGGTAACGTTCACCACGGCAGACACTTGCAGCCGCGCCGCCGTTAAACGCATTTCAGTGCGGCTCCAATACGCCTCCGACACGGGAACGTTCCGTTGCTCTACGAATGCGCTTCTCCCCTTTTTCCCTTCCTCTCTCTTTTGCCCCCCCTCCTTGCACTCTTGCCTCATTCCTCACGTTCTGCCCAGACATTCGACCGATCAAAGTCAACCTTTCGTTACCGTTCTCAGCGCGACGGTGTACAACAGTATGACGGGTGT